>NW_026943057.1:0-2060 GCF_024139115.2 Armigeres subalbatus
ATACCGGCAGCAGCAGCAGAGTCGAGCCGAGACCGGCCGGCATCGATGATGAGCCGAGACAGGCTGAAAAAGCCACATGATGCAGCATGTATGTCCAAAAACAAACGGTTCTTCAGAGAGCCAATAATAGAGATCAATATCAAAGCTTTCAATACCATTCAGGATAGAAATTGTGCTTGGGTGCCAAATCCAATATTCTAGTGATACAATTTTATGCGTGATTTTCATAAATAGCGTCAAAACTAACAGTGGATAATTTTTCTGATTTAACCGCGAAGTGGACGAAGGACTTCGCTTGACCATGCCTAAAAAAACATAAGATGTCCAAATCTCTCACATAATATTTGGATATTTGAGTTTAAAAACACCGATAACAGCTCAAACATTAAAATAAACTATCAATCGATTTTTCATCAAATGTTGGTTTTTTTGGCATTGATCAACATTGTTTGATACTGACCGCACACAAAGCGAACGTGACTGAATGATCGTCCTATGTTACCAATTCTAAATCTTATCACCCGAAATCCCATGTCCGGGTGTTTCCTTCCATCTACTACTAACAATGTTGTCTCAGAAAAGAACACGTACTTCTCACCTGAACTGCAATTCTAAGCTCGCTTGCCCGGCTTATTAGCCTGTATCAAGCGAAAAGTCCCGTTAGGAAATAGACGCCAGCAGCGAGCAACAAGCGTAAAAAAGAAGAAGCCCTTCTCGAACGCGTTGATGATGATGACGCTTTGGCTGACAAAGAAGCGGGATACAAGACACTGGCTGATTGGCCCACCAATTGGGAAGCAGAGAAGATTCAAAATAAGGTATAAAAGAAAAGTGCATTCGCTCGCAGAGCATTCAGTCTTTTTTATACCACCACTAGAAATTAGCGGTTATTTGAAAAGATCGTTTTCTTACTTTTTGGACTTAGCCGAAGCAAACAGCCTTTTTCAAGGCTCTAAGAGTTAAAAATAATGTTCTCCTTCAGTCGCTATCCTTTTGGATTAGGAGGCCCTACATCCCCTGCTGGGCCAACTTGTGGCTTATTTCAGGCAGTCCTTCAGTGGGAAGGTTGCCATTGTCGAGGCTAATATTCCGTGACCGGACAGATACTTCCTGAATTGTTTTTGATGATTCTTGTTCGAGGTAGATTTGACTTCTGTGTCGGTTTGATGAGAAGATTTTGCCAAGGAATGGTATGCAACGCCGATTATTTATCCAAAATAGTTGATGTGAGAAATTTGGACATATTATGTATCTTAAAGGCATGGTCAAGTCAAGTCCTACGTCCACTTAGCGGTTATGTCACAGACATTACCTACTGTTCGTTTTCATAAAAAGGAATGTCGCCATGTTGAAATAATGATCAACGTCATAGCCGTGATTGAAAAACATACATCAATTACCATCAAATAGACTATTCATTAGTGGAATTAAATTATTTCTGAGGTTTTTTGATAGAAGCACGGTAACTTTATAACAAACTATTTGAAATTGAAATATTTCGAGCAGTTTGGATAATTATTTAATTTCCTATTTTCATGTAATTATTCGATAATTCCGAGGCGCGTTGATTTTAAGCTTCTACAACCTCAATATTCACGATAAATTTGGTTGCGCATGTCATTCTGACGTATGAACTACTTAAAAAATGCTTCATTTTCAACATCAACCATTTCAAGTGAAATCAGAAGAATCATTTTCCACACATCAGTTTTACATAGGGGACATTGTTATCTAGTGAAAATACAAACAAAGGCACTGGAACGACAATAAATATAATCCACAATTTGAAAAAGTTTTATTGTTACTCTTATGATGGTCATGACAACCTCTTATAGAGTATCAACAAATTCAATACAATGTTTTATTGCAGTTTTATTACTACTCTTAATAGGGTTTTAAAAACTTCTTCTAGATTGGTCCATTAGGCCGGAAGGCTATCTTAATGATGTTATGAAGAGGTTTTGGTGGAGTAATTAGTTTTATTAGCAACTGGTCATGAAAACCTCTTATAGAGCATGATAAATCTTAAAATGTTACTTGGGCCAGACAACCAGAATGCA
>NW_026943058.1:0-64135 GCF_024139115.2 Armigeres subalbatus
TTTGTCTAACCCTTGTATGTACGTCCCTAAGCAATCCGTTTGAATTTATGTAATTAAAATGGCATTAAAATCCATATTTTTTAAATGTTTTCATCAACCTATCAGATATTATACATAGCCCAAGATATGGCATAATAACTAATATGATGTTAAGAAAATTATATTGTTTAAAAGTGTGTAAGTATGTGAAATTAACGATACTGGGTAGTATGCATAGTGAAAAGTATTGGAAATTCAAAGACATATAGAAAATCAACAATCCCTGTCAAACAAATATATATTCGACATTCAGTCAAATTTGATTGCAGTTAACAAGTGATTCAAATTAATGTATATTCAAAGTAACAGCAAATTCAACCGAATGTTGCGTTCAATTGCATGCTCCAAATGCCTACTTGCACTTAACACATTTAAAATATTAAAATTGTACCATATACATTCAAAATTACAAAATATTTTATCTGTTCGCGCTACCAGAAATGATAAACAAAATATGCCGTTAACATCAATTCAAATGATCGGAAGTACCAATAATTATCATTTGACCCATTCTTATCATTAATCATTTTTTCATATTTGGTACACAGTTTTTAATTGGTTACATTTTGCCAACCCCGAAAAAATACATTTTTCAAAAATAATCTATCAATTTCCACAGCGTACGAATCGTATATACAAACTTTCCTTGACCGTTAGGAAATTTGCAGCAATATGTTCAATATTAACTTCAATATTAACTAAATTAGTGGCGGATCATCTTTCCCAATAGGCGCTTTTTAAACTGATTTCCCATATGGCCGGGGTTCTGCCAAATCGCACCAAACAAAGTATTGGTGCGCAAATTGTTTTATTTCTCATTTTTGATATTTTTTTCAGCAGTAAGCACGCCGGATAACAACAAAACACGACACAAATTTAGCCTAAACTGCCTGTTTTGCAAATGTTGTTAGATAGAAGCATATTAATCATAAAAATGGAACAGATATCCTATTGTGTTATTTTAACTAACTCTCCAGCCTATACGTTGTGGATGATTTTGAAGCAGTTTGTCCATGCGTTTTTACAAATAATATGATAAATATGCAGTTTTTCTAGGCGGGATTTGAGATTCTTACGAGAAAATAATTTAATATAACTGTACTTAATGTACAGTGTAAACTTAAAAGTTGTCGTACCCAACAATTACAATTACAATTAGTATCATACAAATCAAATTACTTTCGTTGTACGAAATTTTAATTTTTAAGTTTGTTGCAAACCAGTACATTGCAGTTTTTTTTTTATGAAGCGGGCTTGGTAGTCATATGGCTACTGCTTCTGCCTCATGCGCAGGAGGTCGTGGGTTCAATCCCAAGTCCGTTCCATTCTCCTACTTTGTATCTTTATCTTTATTCCTCATGTTCTAGCAATCGCTAGAACTGGAAATGGACTTCCATACCGTTTCCATTACTATTCCTATACCTTCAACTTGAGGAGTCTAACAGTAATCTGCTAGAATGTGAAATGAGCTGTAGAGCTCTTTTCCTACATCCAACTAGAAATTCCTTCAGTTACCTTCTCCTATCTATCACATTGGCAGCTCGTTAACCAAGACGGACCTCTGCCTCTCCAACCTAACCCAGAAACTCCAACAAATTCCGCATGAACTCGTGGCAAGTGCAGAGGTATATTCGGTTTGCAGTGGGCGAGTGATTGCATCATCATTTCCTCCCCCTTCCCAACATTGACTTGCATTCTGACGTGGCAGGCGCCAGTATGACCTAACAAATGAGATCACCAGTACTTGTACATTGAAGATGTGTGCTAGTCCCAAGCAAACATCTGTTGGTTCCCTGGGCAAGAACAGCTGATCTGGTCATAATGGAGTAGCAACTACGAGCAGTCAATCAAGCTCAAGCTCAAGCTCAACCAGTACATTGCAGTTTTTACGCTGGGAAACGTTTTCGCGTGTTACGTAATATTGTTGGGAAACCGCATAAAAACTTGAGGAAAGAAAGGCTTAAAAATCGAATAAATTCCTAAATCCCCGTAAATCAAAAAATCCGTGTAAAAAACGACCCTAAAAAGCGATCCCATTGTAATCTTTATTGATAAAATGTATATAAAGTTATCCACCATTTGGCACTTATTTTTGAAATAATGATTCTTTTATAAATTGTCCTTACGTTGTCAACATTTTTTTTTCAATTACCTGTCATTTGGTAGAAGGAGATCGTAAATGATTTGGAAGCACTTGCCATTTGTTTTGCGAAAAAAAATTGCCCATCGATAATTTAGTTAAAAGCAAATTGTGCCATGGACATAGCGGTAAAATTTTAATTGGGAATTGCCAATAAGAAAAGCGTTCATATAAATATTAAATATTCTATATGCGACTGAAAACAAAAATGTCTTAAAAAGTATCACGCCACATGCTTACTCGCAATATGCATGCTGATTCACTAAACCGAAATGTGCGTCTCCAGAATTGCGAGGAGACAAGTTAAAACATCCGCCAATGTTTTGATTTGATCATTTTGAAGTCAAACGATTGTTACGTAAGCCAATTTTCATGCATCCATTTCGTATCCAATTCAAGCAACGTACGCTTCAAAGCGGATAGAAGCAAAATTCTTGTTGCTTCCTTTGCCGTACAATATGAGTGAGAGTCGAATCACATTTTCATAATATGATCCTATCGAATGTCCCGAGACTGAATGCTGGATCGAATCAAGAAACGATAATGAACAGCCAATGTTTGCCGCAGACTCAATCACCACACGATTCACCCGGGCAGCAATTACACACACCAGCGATCGGAGTATGTTTACTCTTAAGCAGGATTCATTCGGAGTGTCTGCAACCACATCTGCTCTCAGCAGAGAAAATGAATCAGGCCCACTCATGCTCTGCGTCGATTGATTCGGAAATAATTCCAAAATGAACGTTCATTGAACCGAGTGAAACCATCACTGGCAGTAGAAAACTCGATTTTTTTAAATGTTTACTGAGGTCCGTTGGGAATATTAGACGAGCTTTTTTTTGGTTATGGCGAGGGACATTTTTCATCCATCACTTTTCTTTATGCCTTGGAAGATAAACGAAAATCGTTACTGCTAGATGAAAACCTTTTTTCATCACTTCACCTCTCACTCACTTCGTGTGAGAACAATTAGAAAAATTATATGATACGCTGTGGTGGGAGTCGAGCCTTAAAAATAATAGCCGCTTACTCTAGTAACACCATCATGTTATCTGCATGTAGGCATTAGGTTACATTGACAGTCCCGGGTTCAGCCTGCTTGCGTTTCATTGCCATTTGAGATGGAATGTGAATAAATATCTAACAGATTTGAAGAATTAAGAGAAAATAGAGAGCTTGAGCCTACTGAAGTTGAGGAGGGTCTTGAGGGTCTACTGAAGTTAGAGGATCAAGGTAATTTTGAGTATCTAAACAATTCAAATCCCGAACACTGACGTTTTAGCGCCCTAAAACTAAAGTTTTCATCGTTTTTTTTTGTACTGAGGATCAAGATTGCAAAAGAATTCAAGCTCCTATGGTAAAATCTTCTTCTATATACATAAAAATGGTCAGGGAAGGTTCTTAAGATGGTTTGAGATCCCTCCCTCATTTGAAAAGGGGGCTCCCATACAAATAAGACCCCAATTTCTTCACAACTCGAGATCAAATCAGAGAATAAATCAATTTTAAGCGAAACGAAGTTCGTCGGGTTTGCTAGTACCGTCGTCGTGGGTGACAATGGGTCAAATTGGGGTGAAAATGGGTCACTGTTTCAACCACTTAGATTACTTGAGGAATAGATTGAATGTATCTGAAGGCAAGAAGACTAAAATATAAGAAACCTTTTTGAACAATTTCGCTCCATGACCTCCAGACTGCCGGTGAGAGCGATGACCTATTGTCACCCCCAGACTCCATTTGTCACCCTGATGGCGGTACCTAAATAAAGTCAAAAATGGCCATCTAAAAGCGAGTGTTCGAATTTGAGCCAAAACGGTACGTGTTTGCTGAAAGCTAGGATATGACATAACAATTAAATCAGAGACTATATGTTACTATTCAATAGGTAGCTCTGATGAGGTGGTGGCCAGTGTAACCAAATTAATTTGGTACATAATCTTCCAAACAATGTGTTTCAAAACTCTATGTTTATCTTCCTTCATATCCATTATTTATTATAGAGAAGCGAAAGATTCAAACACAAAAGATTTCACCTAAAAAATATGACTGGTAGATAAAAAAAAGGACAAAAAGACGGAAAACGCGCCATACCGGCACGATGGTAACAGCAAATCGATACAACTTTGAAGCATTTGAATAATCTGGATCTGCAGGATCCAGAAAATGTGACAGAATTCTATATTTCCACACGCAAAAAAAAGGTTCCCGAATTCGTGAACCAGCAAACATATACCGCGATGAGTGATAAGTCATGGATTCAGGAGCTTCAGTTACGTTTTCCAGAACGTTCCAGAAAAGTGGCTGATTTTATCGAATCCGTGACTTGAAATACACCGTGAATTGTTAGTTCACGAGTACATGATCGCTTTTTTTTTTAGCGTGCATGATATACGGAATCAAAAATATCTGAAGGTAAAAGTTTAAGTCATGCAAATGATCTCAATCGGAAGGATCTGAATCAGTTCCAGAATCTAAAATAAATAAGATATCAGAGAATGCCCCAAATCTGGAGCATTCTTAAATCTGCAAAGATCTAAAAATCTACTAAATCACAACGGAAAATCTACAATACTGATAGATCAGTGAGTAATATTTCGCTTACCGAAAAGTTGCCACAACTAAAGCACAGATCGAACAATCGCCCTCATAATACATTACATTTCCCCAAAACTAACACTATGTATAAAAATTAAGAAGTAATATTAAGCTTGATCTCGGCTCCGTAACGCTTCACGGCAATTGAGCCTCCAAATAAACGAAAGATTTTCACATTTTATTTACACAACTCAGTCAACTTAAATAAAAATAGAGCATACCAAAACGATGAGATGTACAAATTATATTTACGTCACTGAACAATATTATTTAAATCAACAGATTTGCATTACGTTTTATACTTGTTCAAGTACAACAAAACATTCAAGAATTTTTCAAGTGAAAACCTACGCATTCACAGGGTTCTGTTGAAGATACAAAATTGTACTCATAGTGAGATTTAATGAAAAAATTTATATGGTTGAAATTATGAGTAGAGTTTGAATGATTTATTCAGCGGCGCAGCCGAATTTTTTTAAGTTTAAAAACTTGAGTCATTAAAAATTCATTTCGAAATTCCGCGAAATTCCGTTAAATTTCGTTAAAAGTATGATTTTTCAGTCGAAATTTTCCAAATTTTACGATACGAAACGAAATCAGAATATCAGATTTCGCCATAATCAGAATTCTGCGGAATTTCGTTTCGAATGACCAAACACGAAATTTTCGAAATACCGCATATGCTTAGTTGCCGCGGCATTTCTGCAATACCTGATGTACGGTGAACACCTGGACTGTAGTAGAGCGTTCGCCCATAAATCCCGCCTGGTACTGGTGCAGGACATGCCCCCACAAACTCCCTTGCAATTGGTGTTAGTCGACGGCATAACATTTGGGAGAGTACCTTGTGGTGGCGGCGTTTCACGGCGTTGCGCGGTAGTTGCTACAATCCAGCTTTTTGCGTTTTCAGTAGATGATACACATGACGCCTTTCATCTACTCCTGCGTTAGAACCTCCTCCTCCCTAATCTTGTTTGAATAGCTCTCCTGGTATCTCACGGGGTTTCCTGGATTTCCGGAAAATGTATGTCCTGTGCGCGTGCTCCCAAGTTCGCTTCCATGCCAGCATCGTAGTCTGCCACATCGCCATCAGGTGCTCTTCGTAGTGCTGCCACCACATTTAGATCACCTAACGCTCGTTCGTAAGAAGGTGCCCGTTTATGTCCTTACGTGAACAATTCAACTTCTCATAGAACTTTCGTGCGTTATTAGCAAGTTACAGTTGTCCGTCTCATCACGCTCTCGATCTTCCTGAACAATTAGTTACATTACTATAATTTTGCTCAATTAACTTGGGTGAGTACTAAACAGTATAGTTTCTACACCACGAAATAAATGAAATATTTTGATGGACATGACATCAAAATTCTGTAAGTGCAGGTTCATCTATCGCTATCAAGCTATGGAAAGTGGCACGGTAACATGAAATCTTATTATGTTCTGAAGCAACATAGTTCTTGGCAATCATGATGATGTGAAGTAAATTAGACTGGAGCCAAATTGTTCCAGATTTGTCATATTGATGCCCATTTTTTTGTCATTTGAAAAATAGCGTGTGCAACTCGTTGCAAAACTTGATTTTAACAAGACCCGTACTATTCGGAAAGCTTATTCGGAGAAACGTACAACTCTTGCTGAAAAGTCATCTTTTTGAAACTAATTGCACAAACTAGTAGACAGTTCCAGTTGTCCCCAAGGGTGGGGACAACTGCTCATATAATTTTCAAAAATTTGTTTGTACCGTGTGACATTCGCCATGCACAGGGGTCTACAGCTGTCTACGTGGTATATGGAAAGCCCCTAATGAAGTACCCTGGAAATTTTTTCTAAATTTCAATAGAGTTGCCAATGGATATTCTGTTGGAACCCAAAACGTGCTTTTCAAAGCAGATTCTCGAATCAATGCTTTACAGAAACAGATTTTTATATGATGAATTATTCAACTTTTTTAAGCAATGGCCTTCCAGTGGCTCAATTTATCAAAAATGCTGTGCTAGAGAAAGGCAAGTTCAAGATTAATTTTGATCTAATCACGGAATTTGAATACCCTGTAGCACACCCAGCCAGCTGATGGTAGCTTTTAATACAGTATTTTTTTAGATCTTTGCAAACTCGGTATACAATTTTGGCATATACAAATTCGGGAGATTTTTAATTCAGTCATTGTATCAAAATCTCACAATTTCGCATTTCTTCAATACATTATCTATACAACTCTTCAACCGGTGATTGTTACAATATTTTTTAGAGCTTACATATTTGTATAAAAATCTAACAACTTCGTATATGTCCAGTTCTTATACAAAATGTTCGAAAATCTAACAGTCGCTGGTTGGGTGTACATATATGTGAAGACTTTGTAAAAATTGTCCACTGTTGGTTTATATAAACCAAGAAATAAACGGCATATTATGTATTCATCTAGTATCATGCATTTTTGAGTAATTCTAAATGTTCTGCAATTCGCCACTTGAGAATGTTGATTATGAATAAAATCATGCTATGGGTGCTATGCTATGGATGGGTCAGATGGTCATTAGGCCGAATTGGCATTTGAAAAGTGAAAAAAGAGAAATGAGTAGTCAGTACTTTTATTTTCCTCCTTCTCTTCTCTTTCTTCCTTCTTCCAGACAAAACACAAAATCTTTTCTTCTTTCTTCCTTTCCTTTAACTTTCTTCCATCTTCGCTTTTCTTCTTTCTTCCCTAGTCTTCTTTTTTTTCCTTCTTACTTCTTTCTATTCCGACTTTTCCTTTTCCCTTCTCCCATATTTTTTATGTTCTTTCCTTTTTTCTTCCTTTCTTCTCCTTTCTTCTTCCTTCTTCTTCTTTCTCTCTTTTCGATTTATTCTTTCCTCTTTCTTCTTTTTTCTTCTTCACTTTTCCTTTCTTTCTTCATTCTCCCTTCGTCTTTTTTCTTAGCTATTCCTTCCTTCCCCTCTTTATTTCTTCTATTTTCTTCTTGCTTTTTCCATCCTACTACTAGTGTTGGGTAATCCTATAAAAGTGCAGAAAGGTTATGATGGATTGCAAATGGAATCCATAGAATGTGCCATGCAACGTCACACAATAGGGTACTAATGGCATGCGGCAGGTCCGATAGAGGGTCTTTTTTTCTTTTGTTCCTTTGGAACAGGTTTGGAACCCTTCCGCAGGAGATCGTGGGCCCCAGCAGTGCACTACCAAATTCCCCTCGTTCTAGAGGTTCGACCGGTAAGAAAGCCAAGCTCCGCATCAGCCCGGAAGCAGTGATTCCGTTCCGCGGCTGTGAGCAGTTAACTCAAGCCATTTTTTAGTGCACTAGTGTCCTGAGTGTCGTGTACAGCAATCTTGGATTCGGGCATCGGCCAGGTCGGAGGAAGATACTCCGTAGCGACGTATCACGTAAATCATTCATTCGTTCCACAGTGGTGGAGAACTTTCGATCGGCAAGGCCGACCTGCAGCGTTGCTGCCATCTCAAGCTAGACCTGTGCGCCGGTCCATATCATCGGCGGCGGCGGCGTGGTGGTCACTTTTGCCCCAGCGGCGGCGGCGTCACGGCGGCGCGCCGTTGACTTTATCGGCGGCGGCGGCGGCGGCGTGAACCGCGTGGATGAAAAATCAATTGCTGAAAAATCAATTTTACCATGGGATTTTGGATTAACGCGGTTTGAATCACACGGTGGAATCGCCGCACAAAACCGACTTCAGTGGATTGAAATTGCAATATTCTGCGTTTGCTGATCATCAAACAGCACATTCAAAATAGTCAATTGCCGGTGATAGTAATCAATGCCTAATTTCAAATGTTATTTGAATTACCACTATTTTGTTACTCTTTGATTTTGATTAATCAAATTTTAATAATAAAATTTTCGTGACTCCAAAGTGTTAAGAATTAGATTTCGGTGTCATAGAATAAATTGGTAATAACTTTTTTCAAAAGTTATTTCCAATTTAGGATTTAGATACATTTCAGTGGTTTTGATCTCAATATAACAAATTTAAAATTTTCCTGAAATTTGTCTAAATATGTCAACAAAGCTCTTGGTGATGTTTCTGAAAGAATTTCTGGAGGTAACTATGATTTTTTTAAATTTCTACAGGCATTTCTCAGTAAATTTCATTAGGAATTCCTTCTTAAAAGCCTATGACAATGTCTGCAGAATTTTTCTATTTCAGAAAGAATAATCCATTCAGGTTCTCTTTGGGAAATTCATTTAGTA
The DNA here is from genome assembly GCF_024139115.2 of Armigeres subalbatus. Lineage (NCBI taxonomy): Eukaryota > Metazoa > Arthropoda > Insecta > Diptera > Culicidae > Armigeres > Armigeres subalbatus. The sequence continues at coordinate 8,983 of NW_026943058.1, forward strand.
AAACATAAAATATTCCTGCAGGAATTCATTCTGAAATTTTTAAAGAATGAACTATTTTCTGATGGAATTCCTAAGAGAATTTTCTTAAGGACTTTCCTGAGAAAATTCCTGAAGTAGTGTTGGAAAGTGTAGTAGGAACCTTTAAGAAAATTTGAGCAAATCCCCACAGACATTTCGAAGGAATCCCTAACAGTATTGACAAAACGCATCAGCGGCTGCTTCCTGCATCTTCCTCGATTACACACCCCAGAGCCAACGTCCTGTTCCAGGTTCTCTGCAAGTTCTTATGTTGGTCTCTTCCTGCATACGCACTATATGTCAAACCCACTGCAATCTGCCTTAGTTTATCAACCTGCCTATGTCTGCATTTTTGTATACTTGGTTTTAATCCTCGTGGTTCATCCATTCATCTGCTCCATTTACCATTTTCCACCACGCTGCCAAGTATTGAGCACAGTACTTTCAAATTTTCAACACTTTGAGAATTTGATAATATGCATCTTTTAACGTCCATTATTCATGGCCGTACAGGACGACTGGACGAATCAACGATGTGTACAGAGCTAGTTTTGTCAGTGTCTGTAGGTAGCTTCATGAAGTTACAAAAGACTTTTCTGGAGGAATTTTCAAAGGATTACCCTGAGACATTCTCTATTAAATTGCTTAAAGTAGTTTTGAAAGAATTCCTAGGGGAATTTCAGGAACAATTATTGTCAAGGAACTTGCTAAGGAACTCCTAGAGGAATTACTAAAAAAAATTTCCGAAGGAATATCAAATTGATTTTCAGAGAAATTCCAAAGCAAATTTCCGAAGTAATCCGTTAATAAATTTAGAGATTTTTTTTTTGAATTTTGAAACAATTTCCTAAGGAACTCCTAAGATGTCCTGTAGATGTTTCAAAAAGAAGGATTTTCAGAAGGTATATCCGAATTTCTGAACGAAGTCTTGACGGAATGTCCAAAGGAATTTTCGGAGATATCTAAGACTGTCAGAAGTTTCTTCAGGAGTTACTTTGAAAAAAAAAACCTGCAGGGACTTCTACGGATATTCCTTCAGGAACTTGTTCAGGAATTCTTAAGGAAATTTCGTCCTAGAACTTTTCAAGGAATTCCAAAAGAGTTCTTAGAAGAATTTCTTGAGGAATTTTCGGGAAAACACCTTAACGATTTTCTCAAGGTTTTCTTAAACAAACTTCTGAAGGATTTTTTTCCGAACTAATTTCTGAGAGAAACTTCAGAATATAGCTGAGAGAATTTTCAAAAGACTTTCTGGAATTCTTTTCCTGAGGATTTTTTGTAGAACTTCTTGAGGTAATATTCGAGCGAATTCCTGGACGAATCTCCATAAGATTTTTGAGAATTGCAAAACAAATCCTGAGAAATCTAGGAAATTACCAGAAATACCAGTAGACATTTCCTCTGAAATTTTATTAGAAATTTCTTCATAAGTTCCTTTTGAGAATTTCTCCGGAAACTCCTTCAAATAATCCTTCAGAAATTCCTTAGGGGTTGTCCATAAACCACGTAGACTCTTGAGGGGGAGAGGGTTCGAAAAAGTCTACGTCAGTCTACGAAGGGGGCGGGGTAGGGGAAGAGGGGGGGAGGGCAAAATGCCCTAGCTAAGCAAACACTACTTTATTGTCTTATTTGTAACGCTATTCATGGGTATTTTTACATTATGCATCAGTTAAACAAGATAGCTAGTTGATGGCATTAAAAAATTGTCAAAAATCTCAACCATATTGATAATATTCTCATTTCAAAAAAGTGGTGATATTCTGTTGCTAGAAAACTCAGGCAAAACGCCTTTTAGCTGGCAGCTCCTAGGGAACAAAGCACCACGCGTCGGCGAATCAGCATTCTGGTATGGAAAGCGCGTGGAGACGCAAGTACATTGTAGGTTAGTGCCACTAGGGCGTTTTGCCTCGCCAAAATGTTAGATGTTTTTTGAAAATGTGGAAATTTTCGGTTTTTCCGACCTTCCCATACACTATTTTCAAAATAGTATTATAGTATTTTGAAACTTTTTTCGCCTACCCTACATAATTTTAAATCTAGTTTTATTACGGACATCTTAATGACAGTAAATATGAGGGAAACCACAAAAGGCGTTTTGCCTCGGGGGGGGCGTTTTGGGGCCTCCTCCCCTATACGAAAAGTCTACGTAGACTTTTTGTATTTTTTTTTCGGAAAACATTTCATACAGCAGCTTTGTGCAAAGTTCACTTGTTTGATTTTTTTTTCGATTTTTCCGTTTTTTTGCAAGACTTTATCGAAATAATCTCTCGAATCTCCTATGGATTTCACTGAAGTAATAGTCTGAACTACGGCTTAAAAATATCAAGATTTTAACAGCAAATTCTTCTGTGTTGAGCAGGGAAATTCTCAAAAGTATTCTATAAAAAAAATCGAAAAAAATTTAAAATTTCCACTTGGATTAAATTGATTACATTGTAGATTCTACTAAAATATCTTTTGATTTTCGGCAGGAACTTCTTTAGAAACTACAAGTGATTCGTTAGAATTTCCACGGGGAATTATGTAGCACTTCGACGAAAAATTATTTAGAATTTACAAAGGAAGCATTTAGAAATATCCAAGAAGAAGTCTTTGGAATCTCCAAAAGACATTCTTTGGAACTTGTAAGGGGAATTCTCAAAAATTTGAAGCGAAATTCTTCGAAATTTAACGGCAATTTCTTCGGCAGTTCTAATGAAATTTTTTTGGAATTATCGATGGAAAAAGAAATTGTTGAAAACTTACACGAGAAATTATTTGAGTTTCCCACCAAAAACTCTTTGAAAGAAGGAAGGTTCTTAAGATGGTTCGAGACCCCTCCCCGCTTTGGAAAGGGGGCTCCCATACAAATGAAACATTAATTTCTTCATAACTCGAGATCTAATCAGAAAATAAATCAATTTTAGGCGAAACGAAGTTCGTCGGGTCTGTTCATAAGTTACTAAATAAAATTTCCGAAGGAATATCAAATTGATTTTCAAAGAAATTCCAAAGCAAAATTCCGAAGCTGACAGAAATTTCCGAAGTAATCCGTTAATAAATTTCTGAAGGAATTTTTAGAGATTTTGAATTTTAAAACAATTACCACTGAGGAACTCCTAAAACATTCTCTGTAGATATTTCAAAAGAAGGATTTTCAGAAGGTATATCCGAATTTCTGAACGAAGTCTTCGACAGAATGTCCAAAGGAATTTTTCGAGATATCTAAGACTGCCAGAAGTTTCTTCAGGAGTAACTTTGAAAAAAAAACCTGCAGGGACTTCGACGGATATTCCTTCAGGAACTTGTTCAGGAATTCTTAAGGAAATTTCACCCAAGAACTTTTCAAGGAATTCCAAAAGAGTTCTTAGAAGAGTTTCTTGAGGAATTTTCGAAAACAACTTAACGATTTTCTCCCAAAGTTTTCTTAAACAAATTTCTGAAGGAACTTTTTCCGAACTAATTCCTGAGAAAATTTCCAAATATAGTTGAGAGAATTTTCGAAAGACTTTCTGGAATTCGTTTCCGGAGGAGTTTTTGTAGAACTTCTTGAGGTAATATATACGAGGAATTCCTGGACGAATCTCCATAGGATTTTTGGAGAATTACAAAAAAATCCTGCAAAATTTTAGGAATTACTTCAGAAATACCAATTCGCATTTCGTCAGAAATACTGTTAGGAATTTCTTCATAGATATCTTTTGAGAATTGCTCCGAAATTCCTTTTAAATGTTCCTTCAGAAATTCCTATAGGGGTTGTCCATAAACCACGTAGACTCTTGAGGGAGAGGGGTTCGAAAAAAGTCTACATCAGTCTACGAAGGGGGGTATACGAAAAGTCTCACGTAGACTTTTTTTATTTTATTTTTTTTCGGAAAACATTTCATACGGCAGTGCGAAGTTCACTTGTTTAATTTTTTTAATATCGAAAAAAAATCTAAATTTCAGCTTGGATTACATTGATTACATTGTAGATTCTACTAAAATATCTTTTTGATTTTCGGCAGGAACTTCTTTTAGAAACTACAAGTGATTCTTTAGAATTTCCACGGGGAATTATATCGCACTTCGATGAAAAATTCTTTAGAATTTACAAAGGAAGCATTTTGAATATCCAAGAAGAAGTCTTTGGAATTTCCAAAAGACATTCATTTGAACTTTCAAGGGAATTCTCCGAAATTTCCGTGAGAAATTCTTCAGAATTTCCACTGAATATTTTCTGGGAAGTCCTGAAATTTTTTCTTAATTTCTGAAACTCTTGGAATTTTTGCGAGGAATTCTTTGGACATACATATAAGCGAAATTATTCGAAATTTAACGGCAATTTCTTCCGGCAGTTCTAATGAAAATTCTTGGAACTATCGATGGAAAAAGAAATTTTTGAAAACTTTCACGAGAAATTATTTAAATTTCCAATTAAAACTCTAAGTTTTCACAAAAAAATTATTGCAGTTCTTGTAAGAAAGCATTAGTAATTTTCATGAAAATGTATTCTATTTTTTTACGATAAATTCACCATAAATTCAACTGAAATCCTCCATAATTTACAATCTAACTGAAAATTATCTGGAAAACTCTTTGAATGTCCATAGGATTTTTTTTAATTTCTTCAGGAAATCGCTTCAACTTTGCAAGAGAAATGTCAAAATATCGTGGGAAACCTTTTAGCATGATTTCAACGGAAATAATTCAAAATTTTCACGGAAAATTACTCGACGTTTTAACGGAATAACTTTTGGAATTTAGAAAAAACTTGAGATTTCAACGGAATGGAATTTTCAAGAAAAATATCGGAATTATCACGAGAGTTCTTTGGAGTATTACCTGGAAACTTTGAAGGTTATCAATCGGGAAATTCTACGAATTTCTACGACAAACTTTTGGAATGTAGACTTGATGTTCTCGGAATTTCAATTCGAAATTTGAAAATTCCTGGTTTTCTACAAATTTGAACCGGCATGCAGAATTATAATTCAGATGCGTGACAGATTTTAAGCAGTGGCACGCCGGTGGCGGTGGCGCACACCTCTAGGAGGAATCAAATCCAACAGAAATTAAATTAATTGGCTCGAGATTTGGTTTCACGAGCTTTGGACAGAGGATTGAATTTGATTTCGTTTTGAATTTTTAATTGATATTGAGTTGGATTTTATTCAGTTTGATTTTGTTAGGTTTGAAATTTGTGTATCTGAATTGCTGAAAACGTGGTTGATTTCCAATTTTTTTCCAATCACTTATGACATTTTGTTAAATTTGAAAAAGTCTACGTAGACTTCAAGGGGGTGGGGAAGGGGTTTTGGAAAAGTCTACTAGGGGGAAAAGGGGGGTTGGTTTGAAAATGTGAAAATTCGGCCGACGTGGTTTGTGGGAAGTTGTTTAGAAATACTTTCAAAATCTCATAAAGTAGTTCAAACGGGAATTATTTTCGAAAATCCATTCAGGCTCTCTTTTAAAAATGCCTTCGGAAATATATTTCGAAATTCCTGCACAAAACCATCCAGGAATTTCTTCTAAAACTTCTCCAAAAATTCATTTAAGAGCTCCTCAAAAAAATTTCCTTGAATAATCTAAAAAAAACTCCACCAAGAATTCTTTTGGATATTTCACCAGGGGTTTCCTTAAAAATTTCTTCAAAAAGCCTCCCGGATTCCTTCTTAGATTTATTCCAGGAAATCCATTGAAAATTAATTAGATAATGAAATTGTTTTCGGTGGAGTTGCTAATTGAATTTTATAAAATAAATAAATAAAATTAATAAATTGAACAACTAACACTGAAAAAATCCGAAGGTATTACTGAAAGAATTTCGTAAAAAACCCATGGAGTCATTTTCGATGGAATTCCTGCAGGAAGTTCTGGAAGAAATCTCGAAGAATGTTTTAAAGAAATTGCTGGAAGAAGCTCTGAAGAAATTCCTTAGGAAAATTTTGAAAAATCCCTTATGCAATCTCTGGAAGAATTTATTTGAAAAATTCATAGAATAATTGCCGAAGAAATTCATGAGGAGGTATTCCTTTAAAAAATTGAAAAGTTGCTGAACTCCGAATGGAATTTCTTGAGAAATTTATTAAGAAATATCCGGAGGAATCGCTAAAGAAACTTCCGAAGGAATCCCTTAACGATTCTCCTAAGGAATTCTTAACAACATTTTTCGTAGAAATTATTGAAACATTTTTTGTATGCATTCCATAAGGAATTTCCTGAAGAAATTCCTGAAGGATTTTTGAAGAAATCCGTAATGGAATTTCTGAAAGAATTTTCAGAGAAATTTTATAAGACATTTCCGGAAGAATACATGAAGCAATTTTTCAAGGTTTTTATTGAAACTTTTCGGAGGAATATCTGGAGGAATTTACTAGGAAATATACCAAGTGGTTTTGGCGCTTTAGGGATGTATTCAAGCCTTCACAAAAGCGTATGTGCCACAACAAACACAATTTGCGAGTCACCTACAGGCAGTGTTGTCTTACACTCTGTGCAAGAAATTTCTGCTCTTTGATTTTACTCCATCTAAACGATGGACATTTAGAAAATTCAAATAGCCTTCTATTAGTTGCACTTACTTAGTTAAGATTGAAAAATCTTTTGGATGGAGAAAATCATAGAGCAGAATTTTTTGCACATAGTGTAGGGCAACACTGCCTACAGATTTAGGTGCCCGACTAAATGAGGTTTTGGCTTAGACGAATTCCAAAGACCATTTCAACATTTTGTATTATTCTACTTAGTAGATTAAATCTGCTAGATACAGCCTAATTCAAATTCACAACCAATCAATCATAACACGAGTTACGTACTATTCCAATCAATTCCACCACGTTGTATTGTCTTACAAATACGTATTTCGGCTCTGTAAGGCCATCTTCAGTGTCTCTTATTTTACTTGACTCAAGTTAATTTATTTTTTTTATTGCGATTGGTCATCGGCGTGGCAAAATTATGATCGGCGGCGCGCCGACCCAAAATCGCCGGCGGCGGCGGCGTGAGGAAAACCACCGGCGGCGGCAGCGCGGCGCGGCGGCGCACAGTTCTATCTCAAGCTACCCCGGATTGCAAGCCATCGAAGCGAACCGAGCTACCGCAACATCACCTTTCGTCCGGCAAGCCACCGACCAATATCGGGTACCAACGCCACCCATTTTGCTGCCACCACGCCGCACAGAAGGACCAATCCTCAAAAGACGGTCAAAACCATTTTTCAAAGTGATCCAAATTGATAACTTGAGTCATGGGTTGTTAGTAGAATACTTGACGATGATGTTAACATAGTTTTGAGTCATTTTATTCGGGTGGATCTTACCTTTACAGTCAATACAAGTTGAGCATGTTGTCGATTTTTTATTCTGTTAAATCTTCTAACATTTATCTTACTGCTTCATTGTTTTGGCTACAACGTATACATCACCCAACCTTATTATTATATTTAGCACCATCACAAAGTGTAGTCCAAAACTAATAAAGCCACGCATATACGTTCGTAAATAATTTTTGATTGCGCAAAAAGTACTCGGTCTTTATTATGTTTAAAATAATTATTGTATTATCTTCTTGTTGTATTCATTGTGAAATTCAAAAAGGTACCCATCAGTACCCATCAATGAAATTCACAGTGTTATTCAGCAATTTTTTGTCAGGGAATCCAATCCTGCAAAAATTAGGTCCCACACCCTCCGCCCGCCTCAGTTATTTCGGTTTTACTGACAGTGGTCGTTTCGGTCTTGCCAATCAATTTTTGACAAATATAGCATCGCACAATTTGTTTTCTTTCCTTCTACTTCTCATTTTGTTCCAATATAATGGTGTGACATAAGCTGAAAATTGTCTAGAGGTCGTACACTTATTACGTAAGCGTTATTTCTGGGTTTTTAACATCCACCCCTCCTTTCATCGAAGATTTCTTACACAAACTTTTATTTATAAGTAAAACGACATATTCCCCCTCCCCATAAGGGCATGGCCGTAATATGTGTACGGCCCCTAGTACAATTTGTTCTCGTCTTAGCATACTTTAATTAGGAAATTCCACGTGATCATGAGTTTTACAGGCACTTGCGCTCTGAGATTTTGAAAATATTGTTAAAGGAAGTAGGACAAACTATCAAGTCATGTCATGTTTAGTCGCAATGCAGGGAGAGTATTTTATTTGACCCCTACGACTAATTTTCCATACTTACTCTGTAAAAAGATCATGAGTTTTTCACATGAACCGTAATATTAAGAAGCGATTTGCGCCTCTACAGCTTTAGTTTGTAGGGACGATCCATTCTATATGTTTACAATTCTAATAATGGAATACATTTTCCGTTAGCACTGCAATGAGGCGGCAGAAATTGGTAATAAAGGTAGCAGTTAATACCCGTGAAAGTGCTCATACAAATAGAACTCTACACTGGCGGCGCCAGCCATTGATATTTGATGAGGCACCACTTGGTGCAAGCACGTTGTCTTTGAGAACGTTAGCGTGCTTGCGACGACTGGTGCCCCACCTCTCGTTCCGGTAGTGGATCTCTAGCTTACGACCGGTGATGCCGAAAAGATGAACCATCCATTCAATGAAGTATCATAATATGTGGCCTGCTAGACCTTTTTATTCACTTCTAACATTTTTGACCGTCTTTTTTGGGATTGGTCCCACTGTGCGCCGCCAAGCTCACTTCAAACACTTTCGCTGGCTGCTAGTGGCCCTTTTATGCAGACCAGAGACCACCAACGCTCCGGGCTACCCTTGACGTTTGTACCGCTCAGGGCACATTAACCTACATGATGTTAAGCTAAATCAGGTAGCAAACTTATTCAACTTGCGCATCCCTGGATAAAACAGCTTCTACTTTCATTTAGCTACTTCCGCTTTGTTCGCTCATATTAAACCATCAAGCTCTTGTCTCTCGGTGGTTGTCCCCAAATATTTTTTACGGCTTTTAAGATAATTTAGGATGGTACAGGCAAAGTTACTTCAACTACTCTGGGTCCTCTAGTGGATCGGAGATTGACACACGTGCCTCCTGGACCAGTCATTCATAATCTCAATCATTGAGCGCACCGCGCTCCTCTGTGGTTTTTAAGGAATGCATCACGTCTGAGTTTTTCATCCTAAAACGATCAAATGAGTGATTCCCAAAAAAGTTTTGCTCCAAAAAGTGTTTTAAATTGATTTGGGGGCAATCTATTGTTTATACATGCAAGAGTATCAATGTTCTATGTTTCGAACGTTAATTTGCTGTTATTTTACGAAGGAGTACAAAAAGAAACCAACGATGATTCAAATGGATGATTCAACTCATCCATGATTTTTAGGTGCTTAGGTGTTTGCGTTTTTAACTCACGATTGATTTGAATCGTTCATGAGTTTTAAGACTTTGAGTTTTTCCCAACACTGCTTCTGGCTGGCCAATAAACCCAGTAGAAGACGGATTGATGTGAGTTTAAGGTAAGATGGATACTAACGACCCTGACGAGTCCCATACCCTATGAGGTAGCGAGTTTCAATACAGTAAAGAAAACATCTCAACTAGACTGCTGAGCATCTTGTGATCGGTCCTGATGGAATCTAATCTTAGGTCAGTTATCTATTGTTAAATGTTTAGAATTGTATGCGATAATTATTGTGAAAATTCTGTGGAATATCGTTAAAAAGGCTAGCATAAGACATTTCAACATTTGTTTACTATTGATAACTGTTTATAACTGGAAGTGCTTAATGAAGACAAATCAAAAGAGTCGGAAATGTTCCATCTGGAGATGTAAATAATGTTAAGATGATTATACAATTGATCCCGTGGTGAATTTCATATTCACCACATGTTTTCCTACACCCATTTCCAAAAACCCAAATCTAGCATAATAATGTTTGTACAGTTCAGAAATTTAAGTCGATTGCTCAGCATAAGTGAATAAATGATCTGCCAATGCTTCACCCCATATGCATGTTATGGTTCTATCAAACCGTGCTCTTGAAAAATTTCGGCAAAAAGCACGTGGTTTCCAAGATGGCCGATTTGTGGCTTTGTTGTATAATCACCTTAAGAAAGTAGAAGAAGGTGTCGTATTTGCCTCGACTTACAAACACTTCTTCCAATAAACTTTAGTGTGCAAAATTCTAACAAATATAATATTCTTAATCGTATGCAAACTTAAAATTGATCGATGTTTTTTATGTTCTTCTTTTCAACCAAATGCCTCACTTTTCGCTACGATTCGAGTGATTTGTCCTCTCTTGGAAAAATGTAATATGGTCACCCTAGGTGAATAGAATGCGAATCTAGAATCATGCTCAATTTGTATCCAAGGTTCATGATTTTGTACCCATTTGTATCGTTGATCAATCGTTCAGAATAGTTGTCGAAAAGTAATTTGATCATTCCATGTTTGAAGGTATGAGTTTGTTGAATGCTGAATACAAAACATTAGAGATGAGACAGTCTTGAGCTGAAAATCTCTTTAATGAAGATATGCAAAAAAAAACAAGTCGAACTGAGTCCGTGCGGTAAAAATTGAAAACCATATCAGTACATATCTGGCCACAAGCGGAACAGTTTAGAAAGCAGAAGAGTCCTGAATTTTTCGCTATTTTCAACAAACAACTGTCCGCCTTCAAGTGTCAATGCTGCAAATTTACATCCGCCAAACCGTTGCAATTAATCAATGTAACAAGAGTGCTCTTTCCTTTCCAACCAAAAACATTGAATTGAAACCCATCCAATCTAACTGATAATTGATCAATCGCAGTAAAACGAAACAAATTTGAATAAAACAAAAGCGCCCTTAAATTGACACCGAGAATTGTATCGTGCATCAATATCTTCCCATGCTACCATTCGAGCTGGAAAATCGAATTTCTCACCCTTCCCTTTTGTTCCCGAACCGGCGTCGGCAAGAAAACACACAAAAAACGCCCATCGCCAGCAGGGATCGCTGAGTTCCACTCAATGGCGGTATTATGTAGATACAGGCTGACAGGTAAAGTCAAACGAAAAGTGCAAAACTATTTTCAGACTTTTGTTTATTATTCCCGGTGTCGACTTTCGCGCAGAACCTAAGCAATCAATGGCAAGACGGCCCCCGCCGATCGGGACACGCTTCCGTAATCGTTTTTCGAATCGGTTTGGTCTTTCGTAATGCACGAAAGGGCAGGGAAAGAAATAAATGGTGTTCAAATCAAACGCGACATTAGGGCATTTTTATAATCAAAGTGATCATGTCTCAACTGTGTTCACAACTCTGTGAATAGATTTCGACCTGCTTTATTGCATTGTTTACTATGAAAACTTTCTACTTACTTATTTCAAATATTAATCATTTGAGGCATATTTCAGTTAAAGTCCAACCACTAGGAGAATTAATCAAAGCTTTTTTCCGAAGTTTTGTATCGCCAGCAACACCTGCGCTAACAACAACGACGTGACAACGGCGAAGGCTACGACGGAAGCAATGAAATTGATTAAAATAGTTAAGCCCTTTTCCAGTGCGCTGAAGTGGCAGCAATTCGGTTTACTTCATGAAATGGTTTAATTTGTTTGTCGGTGGCGTGTTGAATGGACCGGGTTCAAAATTTTTGAATCGCGGTTACAATTGAGCTTAACTGAACCGCACTCTGCTGATGCTGAACCTCACGTCATGCATGGCATTACGCGCGCGCCCACCGATCGCCGCCATATAAAGGCGACGGCTTATGTAAACCTTCGTGTATGCCAATTACTAGCGATTAATCCGTGTTAGAGCTACACCTCCGCCAGGCCTTGTGGGGCCAATGCGATTGATTGGGCTACTTGGCAAGCGAGCTCCTGGAGTAGGTTCCGGCTGGATTGGTCCAGTTTTCGTTTTCACACCGACCGTCGTCGTCCGTCGTCCACTGAAGCCGGCCAATATGTGGCACGGAGAGTGAACAAATGGTTATCCCTGGTTTGCCGTTCTCTCACGCCGCGTCCTGCATCCCGTCGTATCCACGGCCATCCCGATTACACAGTCAGTGTATTTCACCGCAGATGGGCAATTTTACCGCAGGCGGTGTGCTTGTGAGGCCAGAGTAGCCGACAGAGAGAGGAAAAAACCGGAGAGGTGTGGTTTGGTTCATTTGTGGTTGAACATTTTTTCAACGGCGACACCAATGGGTTTTAGTGGACACGAGATTCACTTCCGCACTTCTGCTTATCCGGCCAACCCAGCGGTCCTGGGAACTGCAGGAGTGGAAAATCGTTCCGTTGGTTGTGATTTAAAAGCAAATATGTGTATATATTTTACAACGCAACGAGTGTGTACGCACAGCCCAGTGGTATCAATTCGACTTTTGATAAAACCTACGGGACATGGATGCGTTGCACTGAAGTGCAACCTTCGCACAAGCCGCCGCAATGAAGCTATCGACGGCAATGTGCGCGTGAAAGTGTCCATATACCATAATATCGGATTATCATAGAGGCTATGAGGGCACAACATAAAGCTGAGTATGGAGGTGTGGCAAATTAACTCGGCGTGAATTTACTACATTTACGATGATCGAGGTCAGTAAACGGGCATCCTAATAATCCATGGAACATATTTGGTGATTGTAATCAGAGCCGCTCTGATGTCAATGCAAAGATGCGTGAGCTTAGAATTAAGGGCATTTTCTAAACGACTTCAATGACGATAATTGTTCATAGAATAGACTTCGAACTGATTGACGGACGGCATTTCTCGGAGAATATAGATGCCAAGGTCCTTCGATGCCTTAACGTTGGCTCGGATTACTTCTTCTTAGTTGCAAAATTCGGATGCGACTATTTTACCAATGTCCTAAAATAACGCTTCGTGAAATAACAGAACGATGCGTTTTAATATCCAACGTTGTGCAAAGTTTGAGGTTGTTCGGTACCGCCAGAAGCTGATTAACCTTCTGTCTGTGCTCAAAAACTTACGTTGTTCTGTGCTCTAGGGTCAAATTGACCCCAAATTGAAATTGCTATAACTTTTTAATGTTTGGCCAATTTTGATTTTTGGGCTGTTTTGAAAGATAATTTAATCATCTTTCAGATCGTTACCAAAGATTGACTATTGGTAAGGGTACATCGCGAGGAGGGGGTTTTAGTGAACAAGGGTATAAAACAGTGATTTTATGATTTATTTTACTTATATCCGAAAATCCTACCTATTTTGAACTGTACCTTTTTTAAAAGGCTATGCAGGAAGGAGCATGTGCTTTGGCATGAGGCGTTTATAAGTTTAGAACTCGGCCGCCAGGTGGTGGTATATTTAATTTCTTTATTTTAGCCTACTCAAGATATTCCGGTATAGAATTCTCCTCAATGTAAATATTCTTATCGCACAAATCTAAAAATGGGAAAGAAGTGCTCATTATATTGAGCACCGCTTAGTGCTAGACATCCTGAACAATGTTGCCGAATTCAATTTGGGTGTAGGTACGAAGGATCTCAAGCTAAAGCAATATTTCATATATGCAAGAATATTGCAAGTACACTAGCGTCATATTTGTAAATTTCTAATTATTTATTTCGTTACATGGCAGTCTATTCCCACCAGACGAACTTTGTTACAGACGTCATCTTTACAAATTTCAAAATTTAGCGATAAGAATATTTACAATGAGAAAATTCCATATATCGAGTTACTTGAGTAGTCTAAATAATGAATTCAAATATACCGCCACCTAGCGACCAAGCGCTAAACTAATCAATGCCTCATGTCAAAGCACACGCCTTCCTACATAACCATTTGAAAAGGTGCAGTTCAAAATGGGTAGGATTTCAGATATAATAAAATAGCATGAAAAATCACTGTTTTTGTACCCTTTTTACGAAAACCCTCCCGCGATGTACCCGCCCACCTATAGTCAATCTTTTGTAACGACCTGAAAGATGATTAAAGATATTTCGAAACAGAAAATCCAAAATTGGCCAACATTAAAATAGTTATAGTTGTTTCAATTTGGGGTCAATTTGACCCAGAGCACAGACAACGTAAGTTTTTAAAAGGACACTGTAGCCCATATTTTCAAAGATTTTTCAAACGAATTTGCACATGAGAGACAGATCCCATGAGTTTTACCAAACTACCAAAATTAGGGAGAATCAGTTGAAAACTAAAAAAATGGCAGCCACTCAAAGTGGCCTGGGGTCATATTGACCCCAGAGCACAGACAAAAGGTTAAGTGGATAGTGATGTCAACAGATTGTGGGAAAATATTCATGAAACTGCACAGCGACGCCAACGAAACGGTTAGTTAGATAAAGAATGCCAGCGACTAGAAACATCCTGCCAACAGTTGGATGCTACCCGAGCAGAAGAAATTACCTTAATAATACCTTAATCTGCTATTGATACCGTACTCTGTTATGAACTAGCCTTGCATAAGAGGAAAAATACCAAAAAATAATACCAAAAATAATATGCACAATACTTCAGGCATAAAATACTCTGTTATTACAACACCAAACAACACAAATTTTTATTCGTTTGGTATTCAAATACCTAAATATGTTATGCCTAAAGTATTTTACATATAAATTTTTGGTATTATTTTTTGATGTTTCACCTCTCATGCAAGGCTGGTTCATACCAATTTCTGTTATCGAGGTCGTCGCTCCTGCTCGGGTAGTGACTGGTACCCGATGTAATGGAGAACGGTACAAACAGTGTCGCAAAAACAGAAAAGAAACGAATTCACCGCAGAAAGAAAAGGCAGCACGAAGAGAGTGTCATAGCTGAAACGCAGGAAAACATGGATTAAAACGATTTGCAAAGGTTTTAAGCTACTCTCAATGGCACGCAGCATAATACTGCGCTAGTACCCGCACCATGTACTCCAAAAAAATACTGTAATACCCAAAACACGCATTTGACCCAATGAAATTTCCCATTTCAGTAAACCAGAATTTGTTGGAGTGCAATGGTGAAAAAACAATGCAAAGCCTTTGAACATTCCGTGCGTATCTATCAGTGATAATTTGAGTTTGATTGAAGAAGGATGAAACCCTTGATTCGTATTTAAAATAATGGCTCATCCTATTTTGTTAAAGGAGTATCTGCATTGAGGGATTTCGGTATCTAGGATAACATTGTTAGTAGGGTATCTGGTTGGAGTAGATTGTCTTCAATTACTCAAAGCAGTGGCGTAGTGGCGTAGGACATAACCCACCCCTCCCCAAGAGACGAAATTTTTAGAAGAAAGAGGAGGAAAGAGGAAAAAAATGTTCAGAATACCTCCCCAGACTAATTTTTCTGGCTACGCCATATTGACTAAAAGTGTTCATCACAGTTGGAAAGCCTCTGATGAAGTATGAAAAGTTGGCTTCCTTTAGCAACTTAAAACATATAATTGAGGATATGTTCGATTCGCAACTGCTCTCTCACTGTGTGAAATGAACTCATCGAAAATCTTCAGCCATCGGTTACACTAAAATGAGTAACATGGCAGTTACTCATAATATGAGTTCTGTCAGTAGAGCCCCTTTTGTGTGGGCTCTGTTAATCTTCTATAAAAAGCTGCAAGTGTTCGCCAGCAGGCTCCGCCATAAGCGACCGTTCGCCGTTCAAAGCGCACAAACCCAAGTCCCATGGTGGTATGTGGGACCCAGGCGACGAATAAAGGACCACGATTGAAAGATTGGAACATGGAACTGCAAGTCTCTGGTTTCGCTGGTTGGGACAGGACCTTAAACATGTGCACTTCACAATCCAATCATATTCAAAACGAGGTGGTTTAAGTTCAAAAGATTCGCAAAAACTTATTAGGGTATCCAGGATCCATAACATATGAAAGTTCAAAACAACCCGAAACATTTCAGGCTCAAGAATTCTCCTTGAAATCCTTCTAGAAGCTCCTCTGGCAACTTCTAAATTCCTCTAAATTATCCACAAATTCCTCTGAAAATCGTACGAAAATCCTCTCATGTAATTGTAATTTCTCCTTTTTTTAGGAAATTCCTTGAAGATTTGTTTCCTTCTCTCCAAGTTTTCCTTCTATACATTTCTTCGGCTATTCTTCCAGAAAAATCTACGGCATTTCCTTCAGGAATACATTCGAGAGTTCCTTCAAGAATATATACGGAATTTCCTCCCAAAATTCCACTAGAAGTTTCTTCAGAAATTTATGACGGAAATCCTCCAACTTCACTCCATAATTTCACAATTACTTCAAAATATACTTCAAGAATTCCTCTAGAAATTTCTTTAGCAATTTCTCCAGGAATTCATCCAAGTATTTCCCCGGAAATTCTTCCAGGTATTTTCCCGGGAATTCTTTCAGGTACTTCTCCAGGAATTCCTTCAGGAATTTCTCGGAGAATTTTTCGGTGGAATATAGTAAAGAATAGAATGCTTTTCGGACTTCACTCGGAATTTACTCCAGAATTTTATTCGGAGTTCCTCCAGGATATCTTCCAAGAGTTCTTCCAGGAATTTCTTTAGAAAAAAAACCTCCAGGAATTTTTCCTGTAATTTCTTCAGCAATTCATCTGGAAATAATTTTAGAATTTCATCTGAGAATTACTGCATTAATTCCTCCTGGTATTTCTCCAGAAATTCCTTCATGAATTTCTCCAAGAATTAGTACAGGACTTCCTTGTGAGAACTCCCCCGGAAGTGCTTGAAGGAGTTCCTCCGGGAGCTCCTCCAGGATTTTTTTTTCCGGAGGAACTGTCGGTGAAACTCCCGGAGAAATGTTCACAGAAACTACCGGTGAATCTCCCGAAGGAATTCCCGCAGGAACTGCCGGAGGAGCTCCCGTAAGAACTCCCGGAACTCCTAGGAAAATTCCTAGAGGAAATCTCAGAGAAACTATCAGAAGATTTTTTACCAAAGCCTTCTACAGCTAACGAGTTGGGAACTGGCTTCATAGTACTGGGCAAGATGCGCCAACGCGTGATTGGGTGGCAGCCAATTACCGCAAGGGTGTGCAAGCTGAGGATTAAAGGCCGTTTCTTCAACTGCATCATCTTTAAGGTACACGAAAGGAGACTCGACGACGAGATAGAAGCGTTCTATGCACAGCTGGAGCAAACATACGATAGATGCCCACTGCGGGACGTCAAAATCGTCATCGGCGACATGAACGCTCAGGTAGGGAGGAAATGTATAGACCGGTCATCGGACCGGATAGTCTGCATTCCGCATCGAACGACAACAGCCAACGATGCATGAACTTTGCAGCCTCCCGCGGAATGGTAGTTCGAAGCACTTTTTTCTCCGCAAGAATATCCACAAGGCCACTAACCAAGAAACGGAAAACCAAATCGACCACGTTCTGATCGACGGTAAACTCTTCTCCGACATCACGAACAAATATCGAATCCGACCACTACCTCGTTGCAGTATTCCTGCGCTCAAAACTCTCGACGGTGTGCAATATGCTTCGAAGTCGCGGCTTAACATTGAGCGGTTACGAGACGGTGGACTAGCTCAAGACTACGCGCAGTTGCTGGAAGTGGCAATCCCAACGGAAGAGAAACTAGGCGCAGACAATTATGAAGATAACTCGAGAGATATTCGATGCCCCGGAAAAGAGAAACGATTGGTATGAATGCATAATGCAGCATTGGCGAGATTGCTGCAACACCGCACAAGACCGAACGAGGCACGATACAAAAGGGCGCGGAACGGACAAAACTCGATTTTCCGGAGGAAAAAGCGCCAGCAGAAAGATCGAGACCGTGAAGAGACGGAGCAACTGTACCGCGCCAATATCGCACGAAAGTTATATGAGAAGCAGAGACGTTCACGTAAGGGCCACGTGCCGCAGCTTGACATGTGCAAGGACATAAACGGGAACCTTCCTACAAACGAGCGTGAGGTGGTCCAAAGGTGGTAGCTGCACTACGAAGAGCACCTAAATGGCGATATGGCAGACAACGGTGACAGTATGGTAATGAACCTAGGAGCACGCGCGCAGGACATGCGACTTCCAGGCTCCTTCCAAATCTCCAAGAAATCGAGGAGGAGATTGGCCGGCTAAAAACAAAAAAGCCCCTGGAGTTGACCAACTACCAGGAGAGCTGTTTAAACACGGTGGTGAGGCACTGGCTAGAGCGCTGCACTGGGTTTGGGAGGATGAGGTTCTGCCGCAGGAGTGGATGGAAGATGTCGTGTGTCCCATCTACGCGATAAGCTGGATTGTAGCAACTACTACGCAATCACATTGCTGTACGCCGCCTACAAGGTACTCTCCCATTTTTTTTTTGCCGGCGACTAACACCAATTGCAAGAGAGTTCGTGGGGCTGTACCAGGCGGGATTTATGGGTGAACGCTCTACCTTAGACCAGGTGTTCGCCGTACTCAGGTATTGCAGAAATGCCGCGAATACAACGTGCCCACACATCATCTATTTATCGACTTCAAAGCCGCATATAATACAATCGATCGGGACCAGCTATGGCAGCTAATGTACGAAAACGGATTTCCGGATAAACTGATACGGTTGATCAAGGCGACGATGGATTGGATGATGTGCGTAGTTCGAGTTTCAGGGGCATTCTCGAGTCCCTTCGAAACCCGCAGAGGGTTACGGCAAGGTGATGGTCTTTCGTGTCTGCTATTCAACATCGCTTTGGAGGGAGTAATACGAAAGACAGGGATTGACACGAGTGGTACGATTTTCACAAAGTCCGACCAGTTATTTGGTTTCGCCGACGACATTGATATCATGGTACATAACTTTGAAAGGACTGAAAAGCGAAGCTAAACGGATTGGGCTAGTCATCAACACGTCGAAGACGAAGTACATGATAGGAAGAGGTTCAAGAGAGGTCAATGTAAGCCACCCACCACGAGTTTCTATAGGTGGTGACGAAATCGAGGTGGTTGAAGAATTCGTGTACTTGGGCTCATTGGTGTCGGTGGTCACGAAACCAGCAGAGAAATTCTAAAACGCATCATGGCAGGAAATCGTACGTACTTTGGACTCCGAAAAACGCTCCGATCGAATAGAGTTCGCCCCCGTACCAAACTGCCGATCTACAAAACGCTCATTAGACCGGTAGTCGTCTACGGACACGAGACCTGGACGATGCTCGTGGAGGACCAACGCGCACTTGGAGTTTTTGAAAGGAAAGTTCTGTGTACCATCTATGGTGGGGTGCAGATGGCGGACGGTACGTGGATGAGGCGAATGAACCACGAGTTGCATCAGCTGTTGGGAGAACCATCCATCGTTCACACCGCGAAAATCAGAATACTGCGGTGGGCCGGACAAGTAGCCAGAATGTCCGACAGTAATCCGGTGAAAATGGTTCTCGACAACGATCTGATGGGAACAAGAAGACGAGGTGCACAGCGGGCAAGGTAGATTTATCAGGTGGAGGACGATTTGCGGACCCTCCGCAGATTGCGTGGTTGGCGAAGTGCAGCCATGGACCGAGCTGAATGGAGAAGACTTTTTACACAGCCCACTCCGGCCTTAGTCTGGTAATAAATAAATAAATTAAGAAGAGGAATATACGCATTTGTATGATCTATGAAAGTGAGGCTAAGCAAGCCCTGACTAAATTACATGTACTTTTCTTACACTGCCACTATTAATGTTGTTAGTATAATCACTGCGTTGGCCAAATAAACCATCGGTAATCTGCTTCAGTGTGATCAATTCACAATGCTGGGGTTAGAAACAGTCTTAAATAGTCAATAGTTTTGTCCTTAACAATTATTATTCGGTCTTCTTCTAGGTATCAGGTATCAGAACGTCGGCTCAGGAGGCACGTTCCCCTCAATTTGGGAGATTTGTGCCATCGCCTTCACTGGCCTTTCTCATCATTTACCTGACGGAAAAGGAAGTAAAAAAGGGAAAGGAAGAGGAAGTGAAGTTGGAAAGGAGAATGGAACCATTTATAGGAAAGCCAATTATGTAGACAATGGACGAACGTCAAAGACGAAACACAAAGTGCACTGTGAAAAACGCATAATGCGAATCCATATAGGTGACAATCACAAAGTACATTGTAAAAATCGCATAATGCGAATCCATATAGGTGGCAATTTGTTGAAAACTATGTAAAACACATATTCATAACCTCATTCTTATTGAACCTCACGTTGAGATTGAACAAGAGTAGCCGAACCCGAACATCAAGAACGAAACACAGAGTACACTGTGAAAAACGCATAATGCGAATCCATATAGGTAACATACACAAAGTACATTGTAAAAAATGCATAATGCGAATCCATATAGGTGAAAGTTTGTTGAAAACTAAGTAAAACACATATTCGTAACCCACTCTTATTTAACCTCACGTTGAGATTGAACAAGAGTAGCCGAAGCCGTACGTCAAGGACGTGACACAGAGTACACTGTGAAAAATTCATAATGCGAATCCATATAGGTAACATACACAAAGTACATTGTAAAAAACGCATAATGCGAATCCATATAGGTGACAATTTGTTGAAAAAAACTAAGTAAAAAAAAAAACATTTTCATAACCCCACCCTTATTCAACCTCAAATTGCTGAAGCCGAACGTCAAAGACGAAACACATATTACACTTTGAAAAACGCATACAACGAATCCATGTAGGTGACAAACACAAAGTACATTGTAAAAAAAAAAATACATCGTGCGAATCCATATAGGTGCACAGATAGAAAAATCCACTGAAATTTACGCTAAAAATCATGCACATAAATGGAACGCCATTATTAGCGTAATTCCATGTGGGATATGGCCTAAATGTATACAATATTTGACGTGAATCATCAATATTGCATGCAAGTTGTAACCAAGCTTGTTAGGAAGCGCACCATTTCAGCGTAGAAAAGCGTAAATTTCCGCATCTCAAGTTTTACGCGCTGTTTAGTTTTCATTATTTCTTTCTGTGTAAAAGTATGTTGAAAAACTAAGTAAAACACATATTCGTAACCCCACACTCACGTTGAGATTGAACAAGAGTAGCCAAAAGCCAAACGTCAAAGATGAGACACAGAGTACACTGTGAAAAACGCATAATGCGAATCCATATAGGTGACAATTTGTTAAAAACTAAGTAACACATATTCGATAATTCCCACTCTTGTTCAACCTCACTTTGAGATTGAACAAGAGTAATGAAGCCAAACGTCAAGGACGAGACACATAGTACACCGTGAAAAAACGCATAATGCGAATCCATATAGGTAACATACACAAAGCACATTGTTAAAAACGCATAATGCGAATCCATATAGGTGACAATTTGTTAAAAACTAAGTGAAACACATATTCATAACCCCACTCTCATTTAACCTCACGATGAGGTTGAATAAGAGTAGTCGATTATCTCGGAGAAGTAAAAAGTCAACTACGCCATAGCTCCGATTAGCGCAGCGAGGGCTAAAATACTGTGAAGGGGGCCCTGGTGCTTCACAGGCTCCGTTTGCGGTTAGGTTCTTATTAGACCCCCCTAACCATTCATTCGTAGGCACGGTAAGCATAAAGCCGCATCACACCGAGAATTGAGGGTCACCTGTATGGTGGACTTTTACCACTGGAACAGGCAATCCGTAATGTTATTCTTAGCCAGATAACCAGCTGCCGACACCACACGGCTATCTAGGCTGTTCGTGGAGAGAACGGACACGTAGCCAGAATGTTGGACAGTAATCCGGTGAAAATGGTTATCGACAACACAAGAAGACGAGGTGCACAGCGGGCAAGGTAGATTGATCAGGTGGAGGACGATTTACGGACCCTCCGCAGATGGTATTACACAACCCACTCCGGCCTTAGTCTGATAATAAATAAATAAATTAAGAAGAGGAAGATTACAAAGAAACATCAGTCAAGGAATATCTCTGAGCAGAAAACTGCTACTCGCACTTCCAAGAAAAGAATCTCGTCCAAGCGAGGATTGATATCCTTTAAGGACCTTGTGGATCGTATTTTGAACTTATTCAATATTCCGAATTCATTGAGGCCAATCATTGACCTCTTTATTCCAACAGTTGAAAGTTATCTGAAGCAATTGACTGTTTCATGGCCCCTTCTTGCAGGACTTGTATCTTTCGATGGATAATACGACCATACAAGATACAATCACTGTGCTGCAGTGGAACTGTCATAGTCTGAAACATAAATTGACGGGTTTAAGTTTTTAATTCGCAACCTCCGGATTGCGATATATTTGCACTCTGTGAAACATGGCTTTCTTCTGAAGATGAAATCAACTTCCACGATTTTAACATTATTCGCCAAGATCGGAATCATCATTATGGTGGCGTTCTTTGGGAATCAAAAAATGTCACACTTTCTACAGAATTCCCATTCCGACTGTTAATGGTTTAGAAATCGTCGCTTGCCAAGTAAATGTAAAGAATAAAGACCTTTGCATAGCTTCAGTGTATATTCCCCCAAATGCCTCACTTAATCGTCGGCATCTTTGGAGCGCAGTCTCTCTTTTATCATCCCCAGTTTTAATACTGGGTGATATGAATGCACATGGTATTGCATGGGGCGAAACTAGAGACGATAACAGAGCGCCTATTTTCTATGATTTATGCGACGATTTCAACTTGAATATTTTGAACACAGGCGAAGTAACTCGAATAGGACCTCAAGGTCAGGAAAGTCGAATAGATCTGTCTTTATGCTCTAATTCACTATCATTAGATTGCACGTGGAAGGTAATCCAAGATCCCCATGGTAGTGACCACATGCCGATAGTCACCACAATCAAAAGCGGCTATCAGCGATCAGTGCCAGTTAATGTTCCTTTCGATCTCACGAAGCACATTGACTGGCAAAAATTTGCATCGGCGGTACAAATTGGTATTGAATCAACTGATATTCTTCCACCACTGGATGAATATCGATTCCTCTCCGAATTGATTCATAAATGCGCACTAGAAGCTCAGAAACGACGCGTTCCAAGTACATCTGTCATGAGAAGACCAGCCACTCCTGGATGGGATGATGAATGTACTAAGTTGTATTCTGAGAAATCTGATGCCTTCAAGGCTTTTCGTAAACACGGAAGGTCTGAGCTATTTGAAGAGTACTTGAGGCTTGAAAGAAAGCTGAAAAATCTTCTCAAGGCTAAAAAACGTAGCTACTGGCGACGTTTTGTCGAGGGACTATCACGAGAAACCTCAATGACAACACTTTGGAAAACGCCTGCAACATGTGGGTCCGCATTTCCACCAACGAAAGGAAGAATACTCCAATCGATGGATATTCAACTTCGCAAAAAGGTCTATTCAGATTCCGTACCAGCAGAACCGCTATTTCGAGAATCAGTCAATGATCCCGGTTCTTTTGGGTGGACCATTCTCAATGATGGAACTATCTATATCTCTTTTTTCATCAAATAACTCTGCTCCGGGATGCGATAACATCAAATTCAATCTTCTTAAAACCTCCTAGATATCGCAAAGACGATTACTTGACCTGTTCAACTGTTTCATGGAGTACAACATTGTGCCACCAGAATGGAGACAGGTCAAAGTAATAGCTATTCAAAAGCCTGGGAAACCAGCGTCTAATCACAATTCATACCGACCGATTGCCATGCTATCGTGCATGAGGAAATTATTGGAGAAAATGATTCTTTCAAGAATTGATCATTGGGTCGAGCAAAATGCATTACTATCAAATACTCAGTTCGGTCTTCGAAACGGTAAAGGAACAACTCGGGAACTTTTTCAAATCGGCGTATGTAACATTTTGATCAAGCTGAGAAAATGAGCTTGAAAGTTTTCAGATTTCATTTTTATTCCTATTAAGAAACTAATCATTTTTATTGCAATTGAATACACCTCAACGATACATTATGAAAAGGTTCATCGTCACTGACCTTGAATTCTGCACTGCGTGTGAACATATCAGTTATTTTGATAAAATATATGTTACAACGTTCTGCAACAGATAAATCACATACGTCGTTTTGATACGTCAGTATGACCGAGGTCATGCTACTTTCGTCGAAATGTTACGCTGCTCCGTACGCTGCATTGTTGATACGTCGAAATGTTGCGTCAAGTTGAAACGTTTCACGCACATGCGACAAAAAAATGCAACACTTACAACACGACGTAACAACTTTTTGCTGCAGAAAAACAACGTAAAATGTTTTTCTTAACGAAAATCAGAATATTTAAGCGACATGCTTAATTTTGAAATCAGTGATGAAAAGTACAAGCAGATGCACGTTTTAAACTATTTAGTTGTTCGAAAAACTTTTAAAGTACATTTTCTGCTAAGCGGTGTATGTGCAATATTTTCAAAAATGATGTTACACCGTTTTGCAAAATATTGATTTACATTTTTAAAAACACATTTTCATGTAGCTTTGAAGATATACACATTTTTAGTTGAATTTGATGCCATATGCTGTTGAAAACGGGTTTGTTTACAATTTGCGACATACGTCGTTTTGAAAAAGTACCCGAGAAATGATTGTCTAGCGTTGCTCTCTTCAGATATACAGCTGGCCTATGCGCACAAGGAGCAATTGGCTTCAGTATTCTTGGATATTAAGGGCGCTTTTGATTCAGTTTCCATTGAAGTACTGTCAGACAACCTGCACAGTAGTGGATTACCCGTTATTTTGAATAATTTCTTGTACAATTTGTTGTCAGAAAAACAAATGAACTTTACACTCGGCACTCTGACAACTTCCAGAAATAGCTACATGGGCCTTCCTCAAGGATCATGTTTAAGTCCCTTGCTTTATAATTTCTATGTTAAAGATATTGACAATTGTTTGGAAGGACAATGCACGCTCAGACAACTTGCAGATGATGCCGTGATCTCTTTAAGAGGTTCATGTGCAGAAGTCCTGCAAGGACCATTGCAAAGTTCCCTAAATAATCTGACTGTTTGGGCCAGACATTTAGGGATCGAGTTCTCTCCGCAAAAAAACTCAATTGGTTGTGTTTACTAAGAAGCGGTATCCTGCTCAACTGAAACTCAAGCTGTTGAATGATGACATCAACCAATCTTTATCTTCAAAATACCTTGGGGTCTGGTTTGATTCTAAGTGTACCTGGAAAACCCATATTGATTATTTGATAGAGAAATGCCTCAAAATAGAGAAAAAGGACTCATTTTCTACGTTCTATCTCCGGAACGTGGTGGGCGCTCACCCGGAAGATCTCATCAAACTACTATAGAACGACTATTCTCTGTTTTAGATTATGGCTCTTCTGCTTCCTCTCAGCAGCTGATTGCCACCTGATCAAATTGGAACGAATTCAATATCGTTGTTTGCGTATTGCTCTTGGCTGTATGCATTCAACGCATAACATGAGCCTGAAGGTGCTTGCTGGAGTCACTCCTTTAAAGCGTCGCTACTGGAAACTCTCACTTAGAATACTGATCAAATGTGGGATAAGTAACCCACTTTTCATAGAAAATTTCGATAATATGCTTGAACTGATTCGTCAGTCATGATTCCTGAGGGTCTACCTCAACTACATATCGTCAGATCTTTGTCTTCCATGCTATAATCCACCAAGAGTTAATTTCATCAACGGCAGTTCCTCCATTGAATACGATCTGTCCATGAAACATGCAATTCAAGGAATACCAGATCATCTTCGAAATCTTTCCATTTCTCCTATTTTTTCCGGAAAATATGAACATGTCATTTGCAACAACAGATATTTCACTGATGGTTCTCGCATTAACGTATCCATTGGCTTCGGTGTCTTCAATGTAAATTCAACCACCTTCCGAAAACTTCAGGAACCGTGTTCGGTTTATGTTGCTGAGCTGGCAGCAATTAACTTCGCTTTGGGGATAATTTCCGATCAGCCCGTAGACCATTATTTCATCTTCTCGGATAGTCTTAGTTCTATCGAGGCACTCCGGTCGATGAAACCTGTTAAGCACGCATCTTACTTTCTTACAAACATAAGAGAGCAGATGCGTGATTTGGTCGAAAGATCATTCAAGATTACCTTTGTATGGGTCCCATCCCATTGCCTAATCTATGGTAATGAGAAGGCGGACGTGCTAGCAAAGGTGGGCGCACAAGAAGGTGAAGTTTATGATAGACAAATCTCGAACAACGAGTTTTTCCCATTAGTTCGGCAGAGTACTCTTCAAAATTGGCAAACGATTTGGTCACACAATGAACTTGGACGGTGGCTATTTTCCATAGTTCCTAAAGTTTCTGCGCGAGCGTGGTTCACAGAGGTGAGGACTTGAGCCGAGGCTTCATTCGCACGATGTTGAGGCTTATGTCCAATCACTATTCACTAAACGCACATCTCTATAGAATAAACTTGGTCGATAGCAACCTATGTAGGTGTGGAGCCGGTTACGATGACATCGATCACGTAGTTTGGTATTGCTCGGAAAACGACGCCTCCAGAGAGCAACTATTGGATACCCTTGTGGCCCGAGGTAAACAACCCTACAGGGAAGTAAGAAGTGTTTTGGGGGATCGCGATGTGGTATATATGCAGGCTATCTATGCATTTCTTTGCTCGTCTGACATCAAAGTCTAATATTTCTTTTTTTTCCAAGTTTTTTTCTTGTCTCTGTCTTATTGTTCCGTGTACCATGAAGCTCTGGCCGTCCGGAAGATGCTCCCTGACGAACCACAACTCGAACACGACGCTACGATACAACGTTTTTGACGTCAAATACCGGGATGAGCAGCTGAAATACCCCAAACCAAAATCTCAACCCTGTCCATCCTGAAATTACGCAATCTAACCTTGAGTATCTTGGTCAATGCCCCTTCCCCTTACTAACAGTTAATAATAATGATCTTCTTCTTGATCTTCTAGCTTGTAAATATCATAAAGAGTCTCGGCTCCGTTAAGTATTATATACGCCTGAGCCTGTCAAATAAATGCAATAGTTAAAGAAGAAGAGGAAGATACGCATTTGTATGATCTATGAAAGTGAGGCTAAGCAAGCCCTGACTAAATTAAATGTACTTTTTTACACTGCCACTATTAATGTTGTTAGTATAATCACTGCGTTGGCCAAATATACCATCGGTAATCTGCTTCAGTGTGATCAATTAACAATACTGGGGTTTGAAACAGTCTTAAATAGTCAATAGTTTTGTCCTTAACAATTATTATTCGGCCTTCTTCTAACAGAATTATAAAAAAAATATTAGAGCATCGGTAGTACCGTGAAACATCGAAATCCGTACACTTAAGGTCCTCAGTCATATAAAAGTCTAGAAAATAGGAATCGAATGCAAATGAAACGTTTATCGTTGATAGAGCAACACGAAGGGATCTACTTATGAAGTCTTACGTATTTACACGTTAGAAACTACTAAAAACACAATAAAATAATGAATTAAATCAATACCTTTTGAACTGAAATCCATCCGCCGTGGACGGATTCCGAATCAAAGTATCAAGATGCATGGAAATTTAGTGAAAATGCGGCTGATTCGAAACGGTAATACGAGCTGCTACCGAAATTTGTTTTATTCCCTATTATATAGGTTTTCAGTCCCTGGCTGTTTTATCCCGGCGCTGTTACCGAAATGCACATCTTCTCTCTACCAGGTGATTCGATTGGCTTTACAGGTACACCCAACGAATTTTAAATTAATCCTGTTGCAGAAACGCAACAGTAACGGATGGTAATACATTTTGACATACCATTCACTGTGGTACATCCACTTTGTTCACTAGCGACGCTGGTCATGGAAAAAGTTCATCCATCTATAATACATCCTAAGCCATCTTCAAAAAATCAGACACGATGGTCCCCAAAATAATTGCAGCAACTGTTTGATGGATGAATATCTCAATATTCCATCAAATGTGAACCTCACGCCTTCCACTCGACCGGAAATATCATTTTTCTCCGTCATCAAAAAAGAAATCCTCAAGCAACAGGCCGTTGAAACGCTCTCTGCATCATTTTTGACAAGTGATAGGGCTGTTGATTACAGTCATTCGTTCCATTTTATTCCGCTTGACTCACATTTGTATGTACATGGATATACGCCCGGAAACCCATCGCCCTTTCCACAAATAACCTACAAAACCGTTTGTTCATGCTTGTTTTGTTTTCCAAATCAAACCCTTGATAGCAGCAATGAGTATCTGCCTTTCACCGATAATACGCTCAGCAGGATGTCGACAAAGACGAGACCGGCTACGACGAGGACTATGGTGATGATGTGTGATTTGCTATCAAACAGACAAACAACGTCTACCACTTCACGCCATGGGGCATTTCACTTTGCCAATGTTGGATCCATTCACCGACGGACTATGGGAACCTATTTTCGAAATATGAATTACACCCAGGATCATGTTTGCCACCGACTCGATGAGCCAGCCTTTCCTGGGGTGCAACATCAGTAAGCTCATCCTTGCACCTTTCGTCGATGGACCCTGCCAGCAGGCGCGGAAAGGGGTGAATTTTGATAGACAACAAGAATGAGGAATGCACTCTGACACTGCTCAATCGGAAGTAGGTACCGCTGCTCTGCTGGGGTGCTGTTGCAGGGCAGTCAGTGGAACAGGAAGGCCACACTCAACAGAAGCAGCAGCAGCATTGGCGAATGGCAGGCAGCCGGTGGCGGTAGTGCTGACAGTAGTCGTGGCTGGCAGGTAATTCGTTAGTTCATTCGATTTTTCCCCGGCATTTTCGAACAATTGAAACCGGTTATTTTCTATTCAGGTGAGAAAAATCAACACCAATTTGAGTGGGTTTTTGTTTGTTTAATCAATACCCAGTTTTACACGGGAGGAATTTTCGCCGTGGCCGCCATCCGGTTAAATGGCCAAATACTTTGGCCTCGCCGCGCTGCTATCCTCGGTTGATGGTGTGAATCGATGATTGCGGGGGTGGTGGCGACCGCGGTGCGGGTCGGGTGGTGATGGTAAATATCATTCCAATAGGTTATTCAAACGAACAATTGCATGTTTATTATGGTTAAACAGATGGCACCCCGCGAATGGGCCTGTGGCTTCTCCACCGCCACGATTCGCCCCTTTTACCGCATAAATCGAATGCATTTTGTTCAAACAAGCGGTCGCAGTTTTATCTATTTTAATATCGGGGCTTTGGATAAGCGTTCCAAATGGGTAGATGGATTGGAAATGAAATGACCAGTTATGGATCGTTGTT
Organism: Armigeres subalbatus; assembly: GCF_024139115.2. Taxonomy (NCBI): domain Eukaryota; kingdom Metazoa; phylum Arthropoda; class Insecta; order Diptera; family Culicidae; genus Armigeres; species Armigeres subalbatus. Next base: position 37,998 of record NW_026943058.1, read on the forward strand.
TAGAAAATGGATTGAGTTGCGTGGTGAACAGGAAACCAATCGTCAATTGCAAATGCTATAATCTGGATGGGGATTTGATGCACTGTTCGACACAAACAAGGATTTGGGCAATAGGAACACTCGATGCCGGTTTATATAGGGTGAATGACGGCTTTGGCAGGTTTTGTTCCATTATTGTCAGGGGGTTTTTGTTGACCAAATTTTATTAAATTTACCACAATATTATTTGATATGTAAAGAATGTTTAGGCCGAATTTGAGCATAATTAGCCCCTGACAATAATAGAATAAAACCTGCCAAAGCCGTAATTTCCCCTATTTGGCGAATTTACCGAATGTGTGGAGATGTTGAATGGATACGAAATATTGTAATAGTGATACGTATGCTTACTCAAATTTTAACATTTTTACAAAATTAAAAATCATATTTTTAGTTTCAAATTTCTGTGATCCAAAAATTTCAGTGATATTCTTTGCATTCAGCATGAAATCAAACGCAACGGTCATCTACATGCGAAAAAATAACGAAACAATTTTATAGGAAGCTGTGACCTACTCCAGACACAGCTAACGACAGAGTTTAGTTACGCTGCCTTGAAATGGTTATCAGCCCCACCCCAATACGGATGTTGCGGCTACTGCACTTGTAATTCAGTATACTCACAACAGAACAACAATACAATATCATATTCAAATGATCAGTTGTCGCCAATCATCAACTGATCGTGTGCGCATACTAGTCCGAGCACACTAGATGGCCTAAGAGAGTACATTTCTAACTCTCCATAACCGATTACTGGGCACTCGAAAGGGACGAAAACGACTAACAGGCCGATCTATTGAAATTGACCAGTCCAGATCACTCATTCTCGCGATAGAGTAATCGAAAAGCGTACCTCCCTAGTGGTGGATTTCGTCTTTGATGCTGCGGCAGATAAAAAAGGTACCAACGGAAATAGAGCCACTAGTCTCACGTTAGCAGTGAAAAAGTCGTTACAGACAACCCGTGTTACTATCGTCGATTTTTCTTAAACACGTAGTGTTCGCTGTGCTGATTAAGAGTGAGATCAAATTACTGATTGTGGGATTTGCCGGCGCGAGCTAATGGTACAACAACAAGGTTCGTGAAAAAGGACTATGCACTTTGTATGTTAGTGAAATAATATTAATCATTTGAATAGCATGCAGATATTACTCGCTGGCATAAAATCATCATGTTAATGGAGGAGTGAAGGAGGAGATAATTTGAGATCGGTGAGCCTCTAACAATAGATAACAAAGTGAATCTGGACAAAACTGGTAAAATTCCCTTTCGATCCCATATAATAGGCCTATTAGCATTCATGCACGTAATGTGAGATGGCGGGAAGGCGGCGTGTGTGTTAAGCGCAGCCTGGTCTTCCTGCTGCAAGCTTTGTGGTACGCCCTGCGAATCAAAACCGGTCGTGACCGGTCCTGTAGTCATCCGGATGACGTCAACGATGATGCTAGCGCCGTGGGATACACTAGGCACACGGACACACACGCCAACACACTAGGATTAGGAACAACATTCAGATAAGTAGAATCTTAGATTTAAGTGTAAATTGGGTTAAAGAGAGTTAAATATAATAAATTTGGATCATGATTGCCATTTTTGTAAAGTTCGGCATTTCTTTTGGCATCTGGGTGATTCCAGGATTAACTTGTTCGTAGAACTTTGATGTGCTAAACCGCGAACCTGATCGAACGGCTGTCGAGGACAGGCCAATCAATACACCAACGAAAGTCGATTTTGGTTTTATTAAATTTTGTCTCATGCGACCGGGGAACCCAGGAATTTGACAAAGCTTCGACGGAGACTGGTGAAAAAGCTCTGTGAACTGTCAACCTACGTCATCATGCACTGCACAGAAAAAAATACTGAAAAATAAACAGCGCGTAAAACTTGACATGCGGAAATTTACGCTATTCTACGCTGAAATGATCCTCTTTCTAACAAGATTGCTTACAACTTGTATGCAATATTGACGTTTCACGTCAAATATTGTATACATTTAGGATATATCCCGTATGGATTTACGCTAATAATGGTGTTCCATTTATGTGCATGATTTTTAGCGTAAATTTCAGTGGATTTTTCTATCTGTGTGGTCTACTATTGGTTAGCTTTTTTTGGCATTTTTTGGATGAAATGAGAGAGAAAAAGCTCTTCTTTTTGTAAGCTTTAAGCCTTCACCACTCCTGAAGGATTCTTCAATTTTGTTCTATAGATATTTTTTTTTTTAATTTAAGATGACTCGGGGAAGCATCAAACACCGTGTTATTTTTCTTATCTTTTGTCTCTTTCTAGCCTTGTCACCTCGTAATTTTGGAGCGGCGTATTTCGGTTTTCAGTAGTTTGATGTAACTGTAAATGTATCAGTCAGTGGTGATTCAAATATGACGTCCACTACATAAATGTTACAGAAAAATGTTTACAGAAATGTTACTTACCATTATGATATAAATGGCAATTGACACTAATTTGGCTCTCACGACTTAGAATTAGAGTAATGATCTATTAAACAAGATTATAGAATCCTTTAAGCGTTAATCCAATATTATAAAGTTTTATTAACTTTTGAAAGATTCCATTGGCACGCCATAACACGAAATGACATTTTAAACACTGCACAGTTAAAAAATCTAAAAAATTCACCATATGGAAATATTTAAACGATTATTTTATGTTCAATAGCCTTAAATTTTACATCGTACTTTTAATTGTGTACAATATTGAATACAAGTCCCATAGTAACGACGACCTGTAATTTTAATAAGTGATGGGAAAATGAGTCGAATCGAACGGATCCTTTTTGTTATATCATAATATATACTGTAACATTTTTATACTGTATGGTTAAAAACATCGCCTGGCGTCGCAACTTCAACTGTGCTCATTTGAGGTCATAATGAACTAACCAGGTATCTGGTTAATCTGGTAAACGCATATTTTTGTGTTCAATGGCCTTTAATTTTACATCCAACTTCTTCAAATGAAATGGTCTGTGTTCGTATCCGCATAACTAGAAAACGGCTAGATGGATTTTCTTCATTCCTTCAGCAGTTACGTTGGTAATAGTTTCCGACGGGTTTATATGATATTTCCTCATGCAAAAATTACAAGTAAATCGTTGAGTAAATCGTGAAAAACCAAAATTAGGATTCGTATGGAAACTTTGCATAGGCAATTCACAACGCGCGTTTTCGCCTACTATGCAGGACAACGTCTGCCGGGTCAACTAGTTTTTCATAATTTTCGAGAACTTGTGCAAAAGTTTGAATGCGAGGTGTATTTCAACAAGAACATGGATGCCTTTAATAAATTTTCATATTTCAATCGGCACAAAGCACTTCGTCAAAATATCATGACATTTAAAACATAATTTAAACGGCAGGATTTCGACGACTACGATTATGCCTTTGTATCAAAATAATCGATGAGAGTCATGGCCGCTTCGCAGACCCCTGGAAATAACTATCGTGCGATCATCGTTGTGTTGATCACCCGGTTGAACCAACCCGGAGTTCAGCGGTTTGTGGATTTCATCGTCATGAATGTTACGAACAGTATCTCTCAGTCGGTGTTCTATCAGAAACTAAGCTTGTGGTGGCCAAAACTTTTTCAACATTCAAGTTCTCCTTCTCTGCCGGCACTAGAGACCGGCACCCTACACAGTATAAAAATGTTACAGCATATATGATGTAACAAAAAGGCTCCGTTCGATTCTACTCATTTTTCCATCACTTTTCAAAATTACAGGTCGTCATTACTATGGAGCTTGTATTCAATATTGCGTACAAGAAAAAGTTGCATGTAAAATTATAGGCTATTGAACACAAAAATATGCGTTTAAATATTTCCATGGCGTGTAATTTTCAGAATTTTTAACTGTGTACAGTACTATGCAATGCTGTTCTGGAAAATTACATGAAAAATATAACCTCGACCCATTTCCATCATATATTCATTAAGACCACTAAATGTCAGATGAATCTATACAATAAACATAACACGCAGAAAAAACTACGTTAAATACAAACATATTCTAGGTAAATCCAAACAATAATTCAGTTTGTTCTGGCATCAAAAATAAATATGTTTGGAACAAACATATTGTTGCATTTGAAGCGAACGAAAACTTTCTTTTGAATCAAATGTGCGTTTCAAGTTGTTTCAACCAGCTAAATGTTTGAAGCAAACATGGATATTATTGTTTTGGTTCGGCCATTCATATTTTTTTCTTATCAACTCTACCAATTTTCATATTCTGGTAGCATTTGACTACCAGATTTCTCAATTCCAATCGTTCATATTTCATTTACTTACCTTTCTCCACCTGAAAAACATCCTTATCAACAATCTGGAAGCAAGAAAACATATTATTCCACGCTTGCTCCTGCTCCTCTGTTGACCTCCGATCGGATCCGATCCGAACTCGAGTGTTTGTTTACTTTTGCAATAGCGAGCGAGGGCTGCCCACTAGTATACGTATAAAACAAACAGGGATTTAATTTGGTTTTAAAAATAAATATGTTTGATTCAAACATTTTACCATTTTGGAAGTAAACATGTATATTTTTGAAGCAAATGGATGAAATTTGTATCCGTGTAAACATAAACATAAACATTATTGAGTGTTGGACAACAATGGCTCTGCGCATCGCTCGACAACTCTCGATGAGAAGGCTACCTGTCATCATGCCGTTTGCTCAAATAAACTCTGGTAAAACATTGCACATAGGGAAAAAATATGTCCATAACGATAATTAATTCAATTTACCGGTATGGGCGGATTGCGCTGCAAAATTTCACAAATTTCTGGGGAACCGTGCAAAGGTGGCAAAGTTCACTGCATGAGGCTACGTTTTGCCTTCTATTTGTCATGTAATTCTTGACGTTTTGAGTTACAAATAATGGACAAAACATAACACATTTGCCCTCAAATTTGGCCAAAAAATAAGCTCTGTCTACTGCACGATGTTGGGAATTGAGATCTTGCTGATTTTACCCCACGTTCTCATATTCCTCAAATTGCTTACTAATAACCTCACATTACTAGTCTGATCTAGAATTTTCCAGGGAATCGAGTGGAGTTATTTTTGTCCACCGCACGACTAAAGAAGCTAAAATATTGCTCATTTTACCCCACGTTCTATTATTTTCTAACTATTACCCAAAATGCCAAGTCTTCCGGAAAGCATAACAAATAAGGGGCATTAGGGTAAAACGAGGTCTTGCAGCTTCGTGCAGTGAACTTAACCACCTTTGCACAATTCCCCAGAAAGTTCTACGATTTGTGTCAAAATTTCAGCGCAATCCGCCCATACCGAACCGAGATATTGAATTTATTCGCGTTATGGATTTTTTCCCATTGTGCATTGTATTATATGAGCATATTGTTAACTTTTATTGGAGTCCTAATGACATCGCGGAGAAGTTGGAGATCACAGTTAATGAACTGATGACCTCTTACAAATCATCTAAAAACATAAATGTCCCGTGTTTCGGTAAGCACTTATGTGTGCAGTTCTTCTACCAATCAGTACCATCTTCCAGCTGATAAAATACGGCAGATTACAGTGGGTTGGACATACAATCCCGGACTGGCGATAGACGGCCCAAGAACAAGCGACCTGGGATACGAGATTACATTAGGTTTTGCTCCGGACAATACGGAGTGTACCACCATCATAGCAGTTTAGTACCTTCGGCTGAACTATAGGGTAACGGCTGTATTTTGGATTGGGTTCATGTTTTGGACCACCTAGCTGAATTTTGCATTTTTATCACACAAAACTAAATAAAACATGCAACATTTAAATTTTATTGCAAAAAGAAACTATCCATAAGATTTCTCCTACATTTGTTTCTTATAAAATACTAGTCGACCCGGCAGACGTTGTCCTGCATAGTAGGCGAGAATGTGCGTTCCGAACTGCCCACACGGATACAAATTTCATCCATTTGCTTCAAAAATATACATGTTTACTTCCAAAATGGTAAAATGTTTGAATCAAACATATTTATTTTTAAAACCAAATTAAATCCCTGTTTGTTTTATACGTATACTAGTGGGCAGCCCCTCGCTCGCTCTTGCAAAAGTAAACAAACACTCGAGTTCGGATCGGATCCGATCGGAGGTCAACAGAGGAGCAGGAGCAAGCGTGGAATAATATGTTTTCTTGCTTCCAGATTGTTGATAAGGATGTTTTTCAGGTGGAGAAAGGTAAGTAAATGAAATATGAACGATTGGAATTGAGAAATCTGGTAGTCAAATGCTACCAGAATATGAAAATTGGTAGAGTTGATAAGAAAAAAATATGAATGGCCGAACCAAAACAATAATATCCATGTTTGCTTCAAACATTTAGCTGGTTGAAACAACTTGAAACGCACATTTGATTCAAAAGAAAGTTTTCGTTCGCTTCAAATGCAACAATATGTTTGTTCCAAACATATTTATTTTTGATGCCAGAACAAACTGAATTATTGTTTGGATTTACCTAGAATATGTTTGTATTTAACGTAGTTTTTTCTGCGTGCATGCATAGGAATCAAAATTTTAGTTTTTCACGATTTGCTCAACTTTACACGTAATTTTCACATTAGGAAATATCATATAAACCGTCGGAAACTATAACGAATGTTTCTGCTGAAGAAATGAAAAAAATCATCCAGTCGTTTTCGAGTTATGCGGATACGAACACAGACCATTTCATTTTTATATATAAGAAGAAGAAGATAGCCATTATTAATAATATTTTCACGTATTTACCCATTCCGGCTAGATTAGACCAAAACCAAGACTGGAATTCAACTTTCAAAAGCTGTAAGTTTATTTGTACATAGATTTAAAACATGTGAATGATGTTGTTGACCTATTAGAACCTAATTGAAGCAGTTTCAGACCTGGAGCATAACATTGCAAGTTTAAAAACAGTATTCTGAGGCATGTCCAAAATAGGTTCATTTTTCATTGAACCGAACATATTTTCGACATATCTTCTTTTTAAGCTCTAGATCTTTTAAATTTTTGCCTTTTTGCTACCAGAGGTGAGCCAGCCAAGAGCTGAAAGCCTCTTAAATGAAGAAAATAATAACTTTTGTTTTTACCAACCATTTAGTTCTCTAGTATCAAACCATTGATAAATTACTGTTCATACCGAATTTATAAATTACCGTTCATTGATGTAAGTACTAGAAAAATGTCTTTTAAACCAACATGTAACTGTTTTAATTATTTCCATACGAAAATAGTTAAGAAAGCTCCATGACAAGTACCAATCTTTGGTAGAGCTCTTCATCCGTGCTGCTTGCCAATGAAACAGAGTTCCGTGTTCTACGATTATGTTTCGTTTGGAAAAAGAATGTGCAAGGAGCAAGGAAGAACCGAGCAACCCATTACTATCAAGGACGCAAATGTAACAGATCGGTATTACATAAAAAAATATGGCAGGGTAGGAGTGGTCAGGAGCCTACATCACGATCATGGGCCGCACGTTTGTTTTGCTTAGATGATGCTGTTCCGTGTGGTACTGAAAACGATTAGTTTCAATACCTTAGCTATTGGTCTTGTTCAAAGCTAAGCTGGAAATCACTAATTTAATCTATTAGTAACATAACTTTGCAAGCAATTCAAAATCATCCGAGTGGTCCAAAAGATGTTAAATAGGTGGTCCTAAATTAAATCTTACATATCTTCAGAATTTATGATATTTTGGTTCTTTCGGTGGGATTTAGAAACATTTTTACCAACAAATCCAACCCTGCATTTACCTCTTTTTAGTTGCACAGGGATTTGATCAAGAATTGTTACAAAATCTAACTTTTATTCGAAAAATTGTTCGTCCATCTCCTAGAGCGGTCCAAAATACCTCCCTTACCCTATACTGCGTATGTAGTGCGCAGAATAAAACTCACTCATCTTTTAGGCACTTGATCCGATTTGTTTGCAATAAGTTGCATTTGACGGGTAATCCTGTCTCATAGTTTCCTATTGTTGATCGGACTATGCGATCAAAAGTTATAGCTAAAATACGATTTATATACAAAAAAGTTTAGAAAATCTCACTGAAATTTGTCTAATGTACGAGAAAGGTTAATCAATCAGGGTTGTAGGGTGCCGACAACCGACCACCTTTTCGAAATGGCATAAAATCAACGCTTAACAAAATTGTTAATAAAAATTTTCCAAAAGATAAAATACCTAACACAAATCTCTCCACCAGTTATTAGCTAATGCCTATTGGCTTCCATTGGTATGCCAATATCACCACATTGTGCAATAGGGCGAAAGCTATGGACCAAAAACAAAAGGATGCCAACAACCAACCATCTTCCCCTAGCTTTTTCGGGATCAATTCGAGAAAAACATTTATTATCATTAACAATCAAATAAATGTAGTTACGATGTAGATAATTAAAAGTCTAGCCCGGTTCTACAAATTATTTTCAAATATAGGGGAACGGTTCGCCACTTCATCTCATAGCTCCTATTTCAATCCCATAGAAAACAAAGCCATAGAAAGGCCTTAGGTTTGCTTATTATTTTTGTGATTTTTTCAGCAGTAAGCAGTAAGCTTACTAAGCACACATGTTGACAAAAAGAAGCGACGAATTTGGTGCCGTAGTTCTTTGTTTAGCGATGAGATGGATATACGTACAGTGAGATGGACATCGGAACATTACCCCTATATCATTTTGAACTTTTTTAAGTTATTTAGAGAATCGCATCCCATATCTCTCTGTGGCAATTTTTCTACTTTTCCACTTCCTATTTTCTGATTCTATTTTTTCTTTTTTGGCATTTCTCCTAGCGTATTACGTCGCATGACGCAATGAAAGTTTTTGACATCGTGTGGCTTAAAGGGCGCTGACACAAGCTTCAGCGGAGCATTTTTCCTGGCTGTAAAGTTCATCAATCATCAACAAAATTCGCCAGTCAGCTAATACGAGCCGTTGCAATTTATGGGTTGAGGACACTCCTCACGGAATCCAAATTTCAAAGTACTCGTGTTTTCAAGGGCACATCATTCGATACGGAAGCAACGCAAAACTGTCAATCTTATTGTTTCAGCCAGAGTGTATGTAAATAAGAGTGGCGACATGTGTCGCATTTGACAGGTCTTCTGCTTGTTTGGAACACGATTTTGTATGGGAATGACAGATGAATTCTGTTCCAATTCTGACAGTGTCGCCACTCTTATTTACATTCACTCTGGTTTCAGCATGCGTGAAATAATAAAAATGACAGTTGTGCGTTACTTCCGCATCGAATAGGGTGGTAGGTCATTTGGCATAAAGTCGTTTGGTATAACGCTGTTTGGCATAAGACCGTTTGGCATAAAGGTCGTTTGCCATAATGTCGTTTGGTATAACGTCCGTTTGGCATAATGGCCGTTTGGCATAATGCTCATTTGGCATAATAGTTGCAAACTTATGCATAATATGTTCAATTATTTATCATTATAGTCACTTTAACATTATAAGAGAGATGTTTTCAATGGATTTTTTCTCGAATTAAAGTTCAGATTCTATCAAATCACTGCTTGAAGGTACTTTGGTAGACTTTTCATTATCTGCCTATTCAATTAAAAACTTTTTTTACCTCAGGGTCAACAGCAAGATCGTCGTTGACACTCAAGAGCAAAAACAATTTTTCACAAAAAGGCAATAAAAAGCAAATGAAATTATTTCTGCATGGCATATATTCATCTCTATAAAGCATACTTTGTCGTTCATAAGTCTAAAAAGTATATGCTTCTTTTTTTTTCAAATAATGCGTTCGTCAGACATAACACAAGGGAGAATATGTATGGTTCCTATTCTCAATGTAAGCAATATTCAGTTCTAGGAAAGGGAAGATATAGTTCCTTCTTTCAAAGGATGCATTTTCTTATTTTTAGATTTTATTAATTTGTTCAATTAAGGCATTTGCTAGGTTTAAGGCAGAGGAGGTTATGATCCCTTCTTTCAAAAGATGCATCTTCCCGACGGTTACATCAGATAGCTATGGTTCCATTTTTCAAAGGATACATTTGCCTGGCAGATGGCGAAATACGATATGTTTCCTTCTTCCAAATCAGAAAATTACTCGGTTTAATGCGTGGTAAAATATGATCCCTTCTTTTAGAGGATGGCAGAAGGTTCAGCAGAAGCCAAAAGATGATATGGTTTCTTCTTTTAATTTAAGCTTTTAATCGGTTAGAGGCAAGGGAAGCTGAGATTCCTTCATTCAGAGGATGCATTTGTTAGGCAAAAGGTAAAATACGACATATTTAATTCCTTCATTCAATTCAGGCGTTTGCTCGATTTAAGGCTCGGTTAATATATGATCCCTTCATTCAGAAAATGCATTCGCCCGGCAGAAGACAAGAGAGCAAATGGTGGCTCTACCCCTGTACTCCGAATGCCATTACTCCGGAGGCCACTAACCTGAATGGGACACTACCGCGAGATCCATTACCCCGAATACATTTCGGATCTGTAGTTTTCTACTATTACTATTTTTAACGCCCAGGTACCAATAAATCGTAAAATGACAATCTTGAAAAGAATTTGTTTAGAATAAAAGTATGTACTACTTAGAGTTACTTAGAGAAACGCAATAAAACTTCTGTTTAGTTTAGTTTCTGTTAGTGAGGAGATAACACCTTCTTTCTATTAACATAGGTATACAGTGGAAATAATACCTTCTTTAATTTAATTTAATTAACGCATTTGCCCGGTATAAGGCGAACATAGTTGATAATGCCTTCTTTTAATGAACGCATTTGCCCGATTTAAGGCAATCACAGGAGATGATGCCTTCTCTTAATGAACGCATTTGCTCGGTTTAAAGCGAACAGAGTTGAAAATGCTTGCTATTAAAAAACGCGTTTGCCCGGTATGAGGCGAACAGAAGAGATAACACCTCCTTTAAATGATCGTGTTTGCAAGGTATAACGAAACTATGCCTGTTCCTTGCCATGGAAGGAACAAGCATATTCGACGAACAGAAAAGTCATTCTCATTCTAGGATCTTGTCGTCATGCTTTTCTTGTCACAGTAAGGTTTATCGTCGGCAAATTTCTGAATCAACTTTTTCAACCCCTTTATTATGTTTAAATACATGTTCGCGAGCCGTCGACGTGGGCTGAAATTTCCTCCAGCTCCCTGCATTGAGCATTAGAACGTGCTTCGAAATTATCACCTAAGCTTGAACAGTCTTCAAAGAAAGCAAGTAATATGTAATGGGAGTTTATGGACCGTGAACTATTCGCTCTCTACTGTTTTCAAGCAGTTCGAGTTTGATGAAACGAATCGCGAGTCTAACACGGCGACACCTTCAAACTTTATAAAACAAACCAGAATAATCCACCTAGCTGTGATGGTGCCTTTCGCGTGTATTTTACAACAAGAAAACACATAAGAGATACAAAAAAGGCTCATGAAAAAGGCCAAAATTGGACTTTATAAAGATAGATTCAGTTACTTCCATGAATTCACATTTATTTGCGTTTATTTAAATGCTTTGCAAAAGCTTTTGAAAAAAAAATCGAAAGGGGGTGTCTCACATTTTTTTGTACACACACACATACAGACATTACCTCCATTCGTCGAGCTGAGTCGATTAGTATATAACACTATGGGTCTCGAGCCTTCTATCAAAAGTTCGGTTTTCGAGAGATCCTATAACCTTTACGTATAGTTAGTATACGCGAGAGGCAAAGTTTTGGCCATAACGACCAATAAATTTGCTTGCAACAAGTTGCATTCGACGCATAATATTTTCCATTGTTTCCTATTGAAAATTGGCCAGATCAGACTATGGGCTCGAAAGTTATGGCCAAAATACCATTTTTATATAAAAAAAATCGCGAAAAAAATGTCACTCATTTTTCAGGTACTTATCCTCAACTAATTTGCTCGCGACAAGTTGTATTTGACGCAGAATCCTGTCTCATTGTTTCCTATTGAAAATTGGCCAGACCAGACTATGGGCTCGGAAGTTAAGGCCAAAACACTATTTTTCACAAAACAAAATCCCTTTTGTGGCACTTCTTCTCATCCGATTTGTTTCTAACAAGTTGCGTTCGGCTAGAAATTTTATTATTTTATTATTTTATAAAACAAGTGGATTAATCTGGTTTTTTTTTCGAAAAATTTGGCTATAAAAAGAGCATGCATTTGGGGTTTTGTTGCCGCACTTCAGTGTTGGTAAAATCATTCATAAAACTCACTCATCGAGCTCTCCCGCACGAATGAACTCGTTTGCGAATTTAAAGATTTGCATCACGCCTGAGTTTTTCATGCCAAAACGCATCATTTCACTCATTTTCCAAAAATCATTTCGATCTAAAAAGCGTTTAAAGTCAATTTGCTGGAAATTTATTGTTTACACAAGCAAGAGGTTTTGTACTATGCGACGAACGTCAATTATCGGGTTTTAACGAAGGAGAATAAAAGAAACTTACGATGATTCAAATGGATGATTCAACTCAGCCATGAGGTTTTTAGGTGATGAGTTGATGCATTTCAACTCACGATTGATTTTTTTGGCCATCGTCCATGAGTTTTGAGATTTTGAGTTTTTCCTACACTGCGCAATTTGTTTTAAAATTTCGTCGGATCAACTTCGAAGAACTTTGGACAAAAAGTACAACTTTGGTCCAAATTTCAACATGATTTCGAATAAAAATGTGTTCTGTCCAACACCTCAAGCTCAAGATCTACTCATCGAATGAGCCATGAAAGTCACAAATCGGACATAACACTAAAAAAAATGTGTAAAACACTTTGTCATGTTTTTTTTAAAGGGTGAACCCAAAATTATAGGAGTTGGAGAGTATAAATACAGCTGATCCCAAGATGAATCGATTAGTGAGGAAATTTCATAAATCGGTCCATCCGTTCTTGAGTTATATGCAAACTCATTTTTATATATAGAGATTATTGGGATATCGAAAGTGAGAGGTGAAGTACTGTCTATGATCGCTGATCAGTCCAATCTTTGCCAATGTCCTATTCACATGGGACAAATATGCGATTGTTGGTAGAATAGGTGAATCGAGAAATTAAAAGGAGAATTTAAAAGTGAGAAGCAATTCCCAAACAGTGTATTTCAATTAGAAATTTGCTGGAAAAGTAGTAATTCGGCTCCGTAGTGCTCAAGATTACTTACGCCCACCAAATAAATGATAGTATAGAGTAGTTCAAAAAATCGATTTTGCTCCACAGCACTCATCTGATTCTGTCTCAAATTCTTAGTGTCCTCCGAAAATATGAGCTAATTTGGATAAACACTGAATTAGCACAAACCACTTTAAGTTAGCATGGAAATTAGTATGGAAAAACATTTTTTTTAAATATATAATGATAGCATTATGTGCAGGCGAAAAGAAAATCTACATAGATCAAAGGAATATGCAAGAGCTTCACCAAACGAAAACCGTATCTTGAATAATGGTTCTAATAGTTAGAAATTACGGTCAACCACTTAATATTTGTATAAACTTAAATTTAACATCCTGAATATTTTAATTTTTGTCTGGATTGTTACGCTCTCCGAAAATTAACATTTAGTGTTTTTAATTTTTTTCTTAAACCATGTCGTACTTAATGGATGACCCCTAATAAAACTTGTGCGAATAATCTGGTGCTTACCTTAAATAACGATGCATCTGCTAAAAGCATTATGCAAAGTGTATCTAAAAGCCAGAGCACAGACCGTGGGAGGTGTGATTGTAATCAATTTCGTTGGGTCGCTTAACGCCGAATCCGAATCACGGATCACGGGTTGATAATTTTGTCATCTCTCAGCCATAGTTTTTTTTCCGGTCTCTAGCAAGCAAAAGCAGAGCGGTTCGATAGCCTTCGATGGCATTTCTCAATCACATCTTCTGTAGTTGGAAACTACTTGAACGAAATGGTAATCAAGAAGAATCTGTGAGTGACGGCAGTAGTTTCGATACATCAAACGACAAGTGTGACCAGTAGGGCAGCTGATATAAGAAGCCAAACGTGTCGATAAAGTTGGTAACACTGTCAAAAGATGCATCAGTCAATAGAAATTCATAAGCAGCAACCTCTGCACTTGAGGAAGTGACAGGAATGCTTTTTTTTCTGACATCGTATTGAATCGGTTAAGCGTTCTTTTGGTAGGAGAATCCTCTTAACGTGCAGAATTATAAGCAGCCCAACCAGGTTCTGTAAAAGGGGCAAAATGCGAAAGCATCGCGGGGTACTTTTTTCTGCATCCCATCAAAAGGCTGAGATAGCAGCTATTTTTTCCCAGCCGAATTCGATCGCTGCCGAACCCGAAGTAAAGAAGATTCGAATCTACCATCTGTGCCAGTGCAGTGCTGCGATAGAATGGCAGATTTCCGGCCCCCATTCCCCCAAATTTCTTGTTTTAAGTAAAGCATTGAAGCAGCAAGTCCCCGGTTGTTTTTTGGCTGATGCGCTGTCTACGAGCTGACAAGTTAGAGAATTATTCATAGAATTTTTCACAGCTTTGTTGATTGATTGAGCTGTGAAGCTATTCGTTCAAACATTACGCCGAAAGAATCTACTGACTATGGAGCGCAGTTTTTGCATCAAGTGTTAATAATGTAAGATGAAATTAGTGATCTCAACAGTAGTTGACAGTTACTTCTTGGTTTTCTGGTGTCTAGACGATACGTTTTCATCCCAAAATTAAGTTACGTTTATTTACAAACATTTTATTGTACATATATCTATTTGAATAGTGTTATTGTTTTTATTCGTTTTTGTTACCTTTCTCCATATTACTACTGTTCATTTTTTTTCTCTCGATTTAAAATATTGTTCCGTCCACTATTGAAACTGCTCAGCTATTATTGCCGACAGCTTCATTATAACAAAACTCTGTTCAATTGCTATACCAACGTGGAAGAAAAGTTTCTCTCAATTGCCTTCGCAACCGCACCACCCAACAGTGAACCAACATTCAACCGATTGGGCGTGAATTAAATTTACAAAACTAGCTTCTAAAACTCTGTAAAACCGTTTATGTGTACCCTTCACTTATATGGGACCGTTCATTAAGTTAGTGCCATGCATTTGCACATTCGCCACACGGAAACAAATGCATACCCACAATCATGAATAAAAAATCATGAAATCATGAATCATGCCAGTTCATGAAATCATGATTATAATTCATGATTTTAGGATCATTATTCATGGTACTACGCAATCTTCAACAGTCGACAAAATGCATAACCGGTTATACTTCGAACACTCCCTTCCCAAGAAGTGAGAACGGCTGCAAGGTAGTACGCCGGACTCTCACTCGGTGTACTCGAATTCAAAACCCCTGTTGAACTTTTTTTTTATTTTTCGATCTCAACAACCAAATCGTAACGCATTGGTTGCGTTACGCGAAAATAAATCATGAAATCATGATTTATATTCATAGTGTATTTTCATAAAATGAAAACACGTTGGATTCATGAAATCATGAACTATTTTCTCATTTCCGGGAACGGATTTTTACCCGAGCATATAGGATCTGAGCAGTAGTAAAAAAAAAGCCAGAGCAAACCACGGCTGTACGCGCCTTGTGAACACAGTCGCACAGTCGCTTGGGTGGAATAAAGTTAGCAGAATAAATTTCCGTAACGAACCAACCAACTAGCAATTTTGTCCAACCACCCGACCACCGCGGCCGTCCCCGCCATATCCGTGTCTTTACTGCATCCTCCTCCTGGCCATCATCGCCCGGAAATGGCATTCAAAGCTCCCTCCTCGAAATCCTGCTGCGCTGGTCGGGTAGTCGAGTGGCACGCGTGGCTTGGCGGTGACAAAGCTAGCGGCAACATTCGCTAAACACATTTGGAAAAATATTTTGCATTCTTAATTGAGCGACAGTACACGGGAACCCGGCAGCCAGCGGTGGGCAAAAAAATGCATACCCACAACTACTCACACGTAAATACATCGCCGGTCCAGAGCTTCGTCCTTATGTTCCACCATAATGTTTATTCAGGAAAGCATGTGTACCCGGCCAGGCCCATCACCAAGCTTGGACTGCAATGCGATGGGGGGTGGTGCGCTACATGAGGATGAACGTAATAACAACATCAGCAACGAATTCGGACCGGGAAAAAAGGCTACCCCGGCAGGGAAAAATGGCACTTCCGGTTCTAAGCGTATTTCAAAGGGCCTTCATCTACACCATTGGTATCAATTATGATGGACAAAAATGAACTATTCAGTTTAATCGCACACACAGTATGTGAATGCTACTATATTATATTACACACATAATTAATCGTGAAGATTAGAGGCCGCCCTACTTTTGCTTAGAAATCGAAAATACACCCAGGTTTTTTTTTACACGGTTTGGTTTTAGTCGTTTAAGACCTTCAGCGTCAATGAAACAATGAGTTGACCCCACCAAAAAATTCACAAAAAATCAAAGAAAATTCAGGGGGTATTTAAAAAGTTGTGAAAGTTCGGGTTTACCGAGAAATTGTCGGACCGTCTGTGGGCAAGTTGTACGACTGTTTGACAGTACAACTTGCCCACAGACGGTCCGACTTTACTCCGACCGAACCAAATTTCCTAGGGGTGGAGTCAAAGTTGTACAACATGTCGGAACGTGTGTGGGGCCCTTAGGGAGCTACCATTATCCGACCTCAGTTACTACTGTCCACGCCTCGTCCCCTATGGTGATGCCGATAGGGAGGGGTATGACCTCAACCTTCGGCGCGAATTTGCACTAAACACGCCCACAATGGATCCCGACTTCAACAAAAACGTTCTCTTTGCCGCCGTTGCCTTCATACTACAAACTAGTTCTCAGTCATGACGAACGGCGCTCCGTTAGAAGTCGGACGATACGAGTCGTGGTTAAGGCGAGAAGGAAGGTCCTCCAAAAGCTGCGGAGATTTCCCGTAGATCATCCTGACAAGGTAAGTGCTGTACGGCCTTTTAAAAAGAAGTCAATACAGTTAGCGGTAAAAGAAGGTCCGGCCCCATTCCTCTAGATGCCCTGCATCATACTATCTTGGAACCTTCGGAGGTGGCATCCACAATCGGAGAATATATCGATGGAATGGTCTACGTCAACGGTTCTATCACAAACGCCCGAATGACACTCGCCCGAATGACAAACGCCCGAATTCCATTCGCCCGAATAGACCAAACGCCCGAAAAGACCATTCGCCCGAAAAGATCATTCGCCCGAATAGACTATATGCCCGAATAAAATCTTCACATAACTTGATGAAAAGTTTTTTTTGTGACTAATAGAAAGAAATTTTATATTTGATTTCCTACTTATCTCATATTTTGTTGTACACGTCTCTCACATGTATCTAAATATTCGTTTCGTTTATGTGTGAAATAATAAGAAAAATAACGACGTTATGTACTTTCTTTTTCATAATATTCAAATAATGGCTTGATTTCTCTATAAACGTATGCATAAAGTCCTTTAATGTAGCTTCACACCTCGGGAATTTGGCCCGCAGATTTTTTCCCCAGGGCACAGGGACCAAAATCCGACAGAAAACTTTCCCGAGGTGTAAAGCACCATTTAACATTGATTATAAATAAAATCTACTCATCACTGTCTTGCAATCCATTCACATAGAAAAAAAAGTCAGTTTCAATCGCTCAGCATTGTTGAGAGAATCAGATATTAAAATATGTGTTTTATGTATGCTGGTCACTTATACCGGTCCACAAGCATCCTGAAATGAATCAAAATCTGACGAAATAATTAGAGCTGTAGCGAAAAATAACGTTGCAAGGGTATTTATTTACCAACCAATCGTCAAAATTAAGAGGCGCAAATAGGAATTCACCCTTCTTTTCTTCATACATTGTTCTTTCTAAATGTATTGAAGACACGATTTCTTCCCTAAGTATTAAGGTTCAAGCAAAATTCATTTTTAAGATAAGCAAAAACGAGCCACGTCGTATAATGTAACGCCGGTGACGACGTGATGTACCCTTATAACCATCAGAATGTGACGATAAATATGTGAATATCGACAGATGCTATATGACATCATTGGACGCAGAACCTTTCTTGCGATCGACTATCCATGGTAATGATGGGACGATCTTGCTATTTCCTTCAACACATCATTCAGTTTTGTAAGCACAAGCCAAGATTTGGAACGTATGATACAGCCTTTTGTTCATTAATGGAACGAAATTTATCAGTATACGTTAGATCCAGAGTATAGGGGAAGGTGGGTAGACTTGATCCCCGGGGAGACTTGATCACCCCCTGTTTTATCGTGGACTAAGGTGGTTTTGTTCTAGCGTATTTTTTAGTATAGATCCTCTAGACAAATGACCTTTATGTGGTGAGTTATTTTTTGGATTGACAGCCTTATTTATTCTGCCTTATTTATTCTTTGTATGTTTTGACCTTCCTAAAAGATTTTTTCATTGGCCAAGTAAAATTTGAACTACTTTTCATAACAATGACCAAATGCTTTCGTTTTTTCACAGCACTAAGCCATAAATATGCTTAATGATCTGTACTGATAAAAATGTCAACATTCCATAAAATTTTTTAGGATATTTGGATTTGAAGTTATGGGGACACTTGATCCCCCATTAGTCACCCATACAAAATTTTGGCGAAAAAATTCAAAAAAATATAAATCTATTCTCAGGCTTCTAATTTTGTGTAGATTTGACAGATTTGATGAAGGGTTGTCAGGAAAAATTATCAATTGCGTAGATATCATAAAAAAGGGGATCAAGTCTCCCCAAATTTTATAATTGTATGTGCTGTCGAATTCGATAACAAAAATCGTTCAAGTATACGCACAGCAATTCGAAAATTCTGCGTATTTTGAAGGAAAATATTTAAAAAATCTGAGGACACCTTTCTAACTTTATCAAAGCAAGTTCTTGGAGAGGGATCAATTTCCCCCAAATATTTTAAAAGCCGATTTTTGACAGCAGTTTAAAAAATCAATTGTGTATCAATAACAACAATAATTTAAGGACTGTCATACATCAGTAAAGTTAAATACTATATTTCTTAGAGAGTCTGTGTGGAAATCGCGTAGGTTTATTTATTTTTGGCTGTGATATATCAGAAATCAGGGCCGTCCTTAGCCGTGCGGTAAGACGCGCGGCTACAAAGCAAGACCATGCTGAGGGTGGCTGGGTTCGATTCCCGGTGCCGGTCTAGGCAATTTTCGGATTGGAAATTGTCTCGACTTCCCTGGGCATAAAAGTATCATCGTCCTAGCCTCATGATATACGAATGCAAAATGGTAACCTGGCTTAGAAACCTCGCAGTTAATAACTGTGGAAGTGCTTAATGAACACTAAGCTGCGAGGCGGCTCTGTCCCAGTGTTGGGATGTAATGCCAATAAGAAAAAGAAGAAGAAGAAGAACATCGGAAATCAGAAAAGGGGATCAAGTCTCCCCAGTCTCCCCTACTATTGGAATTTAAGATGGCTGAGATTAATGCTGAGGAACGTGTCTTCCGAATTCAAGTTATAAGGATGTTTCTTTCTCCTCAGCCAAAGTTTTGTTTTTAGAAAACATCGGCGATTGGGATTACAATCGGCATACGGGAAGGATTACAGGCTTCAACTTGCCTATAAAAAGTTTATTACCTTAGCACTTTTTTCATGTTAAGATATAACAAAGGCATTCGAGGAGTTCGAAAATCTTGCCCAAAGAAATATATTTTTTTATGTAAGCAAGTATTATGTGAATGGGTGTACCCGTTAGGCATAATAGACGTTATACATAAATGACCCAAAGAACAGCCCATGACATAAAGAAGGCAAAATTATGCCAGACAACCATTATGCCTAACGTACATTATCCCTAACGTCCGTAATGCGTAACATTATGCCTAACGTCCATCATGCCTAACGTCGTGGACTCATGTAAATGGTCGCCAAGCAACGCACAAAAAGACCACTAGAGACTTAATTTTCTCCCATTCACTATATGGTCGGTCTATGAAAATACTCTAAACAGTATACGCTTTTGAAACGAGGAAGTCCTCCGTTTTACAGCGTTCCAAAACAGTTCCAACTAGAAGTAAGAAATGCGACCACTGATACCCCCGAACACTGCAGGCTAAGAAGACATCTAAAATAGCAGAAAAGAATGAAAAACCAGACAAACTGGTACTTTCATATATTCCAGGTGATTGGCATGTTTTTTCTTTCACTATGATTAGAAAAAAACATGTTGTTATAGAATCTGGAGGTATACATAAATATATGACCTATTCGGGCGAATGGTCAATTCGGGCGAGTGGTCCATTCGGGCGAATGGTCTTTTCGGGCGACTGTTACATTCGGGCGAGTGTCATTCGGACGTTTGTGATAGAATCACGTCAACGATTACCCAACTGAGCTTCAACGAAGCATCTGCTCTCGAGTCAAGTCAAACTCACAAAATGCTATTTCTAATCAGCCTTTTTCCGCTTCCGAGTTGTTCTTTACTCTCTCGTGGAGCAATGGTGAATCATTAGGTCCCGATGTGATAGGTTATACCATGATAAAAACTCAAAGGTGCAGCCCAATCGGGTTGTACGCAAAGGTGACGTAGGACAACGTAGCTATGCGAAATGGATAGTATTTGCCATAATAATTTGTGTCTATGAGCAAACTGCTCGGAGGTCAACTGAAGCATGAAGTCGAATAGTTGCCCCCAGTTGGATGGACTTTGAGTCTCTAACCATGGAATTAAAATGACTCATCGGCCGCATCTACGCTGAAGCCACTCGACTGGCTTTCAGTGGAGGATATCACAACCTTAGAAGACACCATCCTCAAAAATGTCCGAAATAAAGGAGAAATAAGCAGAATCAGAAACCACACGTAAATATATTTTTTTGCAACGTTTGGTTTTCGCCCGCGATGGGAACGTACGTGGCAAAGTGAAGAGAACTTCAAGAATTAATTACACATAGTTCTTTTCAGGAAACTATTTATCCAAGAAGAGGTATTGGCGTCTTCATCGATTTGGCTGTCATCGGCGGAAAGTGAAATTTTCTGGCAAGATTATTTGGTTATGTTTCTGTTAGTCATTAGAATTGAAATCAGTTTTTTCCGAGCCATCATTTTATACAAAAGAAGGTCAATCCGAGATAAACTTTCTTCAAAGTGCAAAACTTAATCGTTTTGCGCCGTCAGAAAGCTACTCTTCGGTAGCAGAATCACAAGCGCTCGATTGAATGGATGATGCAATAAATTTGTTGAATGGGTGTAATCACTAACAGCAACTAAGCTACCACGCCAAACCAGATGCCACCGAAACAGTTCATTTTCGCAATTAACTCTTTCTTTCCATAAAATGTTGGTGCTGAGGAGAACCTATTTTCTTTTCCCAATGCGCCTTTCCTTTGAGGCACAATCCGTTGAAATTGTTCGACCGCCACTCGATGATTTTCCGCTAAGCATCCACCATTTGGAATAAATTTCCAGCATTGCCACTGGTGCTACTCACGCTTTCGTGCTGCAGTGTCCGATCCGCTGCATCAGATTTTGTCGGAATTGTCGGAATCCCTATCAAAATGGCTCGCACGCGCCGGAAAGCAGCTTTCTTGTATTCAATAAATTAAGCCCGTTAGACCCGCCCTTTTGTGACTGATATGAGTGTCAATGTATTTCGCACTCATAACGATTAATGAAGGGGCGGGGATAATGGAATTACTTCATTAGATATAAGAAAGCTCTTTTAAAGCGCGCGCGAGCCATTTCGATCGGGATTCCACAGACAACGGACCGTTCGGAGAATGACAAGTTCTAAGAATCTTAAGCAATTTTCTCGATTCTGAATTTGGTTACGAGATGTTGTTTATCTTAGATGCGTATTGTTGCGAGGAATAACAGCAGAAATTTGACTCAAGACGAAGTTTCTCCATATTACCAAACATTATCCAAACATTCCAATAACTAACTGCATCCAATCGCTTGTCGACACCTTGCGTTGCAACTGTCCGACCGCCACTTGATGATTTTTCGCTAAGCCTCCAAAGGTTGAAATAATTTTTCAGCATTGCCATACTGCCACCCACTCCTTCGTGCTGCTGTGTCCGCTCCGCTGCATCGAATGTCGAACCACTCTCTGTGGAGTCCCGATCAAAATGGCTCGCGCGCGCCGAACAACAGCTTTCTTGTATTTAATAAATTTAGCCCTTTAGCCCCGCCCCTTTGTGATCTGATGTGGGTGTAAATATAATGTGCACTCATAAAGATAATGAAGGGGCGGGGCTAATGGAATTACTTCATTTGATATAAGAAAGCTGCTTTTCGGCGCGCGCGACCCATTTCGATCGGGATTCCGCAGACAACGGACCGTTCGGAGGATAACAAATTCTAAGAATCCTATGAAATTTTCTCGAAAGATTCTGAATTTGGTTATGAGATGTTGTTTATCTAAGATGCGTATTGTTGCGAGGAATGACAACAGAAATTTGACTCAAGACGAAGTTTCTTCATATTACAAAACATTATCTTTCGGTATCTGTCTGTCCGAGCGACGTTCACCGATGGGTGGTTGCTGTAGATAGTTTCTACTTGATTTTATACAAAAGCCACCATTTTATGCAAAAGAAGGTTGATCCGACTATCCGAAATAAACTTTCTTCAAATTGCAAAACTCAATCGTAAATAGCGAATTTGATAGCGCGTCGGAGGGAGATCACTAACAGCAACCAAGCTACCACGCCAAACCCGATGCCACCGAAACAGTCCATTTTCGCAATTAACTCTTTCTTTTCATAAAATGTTGGTCCTGAGAAGAACCAATTTTTTTTTCCCAATTTCCAACTAACTGACACCACAATTTGTAATGAATTTTCAGTGCCACAGTGCTATTTTTATGGTCAACCCTTTCTTCATATGAAATGCTGGTTCGTTGAGGTTGAATGATCTGCAGCAACACATCGAGCACCACCACCAATGCGATGGACTTCCTTTGAAAATGTTATTAGCGCCTCCGTGATGCTGTGTCCGATCCGCTGCGATGGCTTTGATGCGTCTGCTCTGCGTGAAACATTGTTCAAACTGAGGATTAGACCCAAACCCGCAAGTGATTGATTTTTGATGTCTGTGCTAGTGATGCATGTACGTGATTGGTTGGTTGACCTATTTCTAAACTTTTTATCAATTATCGATAGTAAATAGTTAAAAATCAGTACTTTCAAATAAATATAAAGAAGCGTTGACTCATCCTTGATCGAATGGTTCAAAAAAATTGAAAATCCATCGAGAAACGGCTTAGATATTAAAGTTCAAAGTCCATCATATTTTCGTGACGGTCCCCGATTTTCGCAATCTTGAAGTGTACCCCAATATAGAAAACACAGACGTAGTCCTACGTCAAAAAAAATCCGATGCGGGTTATGAGATGATTCGCTCAGTACGTTACCTAACGCCGGTATTTGTCAAAAATAGCAAAAACCGACCATTTTAGTTGTTCCTGTGCCATTCCCTACTCCATTACATTGAACGTTATCACCACATAGAAATAGACGTCTCACTCAACAGATGTTTCATCGTTCACCTTTTCAATGTTAGATTCAAATTTTTGTAGGCCCCCGATAGCGTTTCCATCGATTTTGCTTGCTTGCTCTTTGTTTATTGGGTCCAAATCGTTATGGTCGAAAATGTCATTTGATGGTCCCTACGTGTATTTTTTCTACAAGCTTTTGTCCCTAATTAAGTCCTAGATTTAAAAAAAAATGTAAATCCTTAGGCGCCTCAAATGAAATATAAATAGAAGATGTGCAGCTCACTAAGAGCGCTTTTTCGAGTAGTTTCCGCTCCATCATATTTTTAAATAGTCCTGTACAGAGTTTGCACTCTCATAAATAATAAAGTTGCAAACATTATACACTCCCTTAGATTTATAAAATGTGAATTCACAGGCGCCTTAAACGAAGAAAAATTAACCTCTAGAACAGCGGTTTTCAACCTTTTTCTTGATAGGTACCCCTTCGAACTTTTACATTCATTTGCAATTCAAATTAAGTTTATGTATCAAGCTTCCTATAAGATGTTGATGACCTTTGGAGGCTTCCGAGCCTCTTGAATGTAAGCTTCTGCGCTTCGTGAATGGAGCCTTCCGAACCTCTTGAAGAGAGGCTTCTTTCGAGCCGTTTCCGAGCCTCTTGAAAGGAAGCTTGAGAGCCTCTTTAAATTAGGCTTCCGAGCCTCTTGGAAGGAGGCTTCTGAGCCTCTTGAAAAAAGGCTTCCGAGCTACTTGAAGGAAGCTTTTGAGCCTCTTGAAAGTAGGCTTCCGAGCCTCTAGAAAGGAGGATTCCAAGCCTTTTGATAGGAGGCTTCCAAGCCTCTTGAAGAAAGGCTTCCGATTCCCTAAAAAAGAGGCTTCCTAACCTTTTGAAAAATGGTTTCCAACCCTCTTGAAAGAAGGCTTCCAAGCCTCTTGAGAAGAGGCTTCCAAACCTCTTGATAAGAGGCTTCCAAGACTCTTGAAAGGAGATTTTCGAACCTCTTGAAAGGAGGCCTCCAACTCTTTATAAAGGAGGCTGCCAAGCCTCTAAAAAAGAGGCTTCCAAGCCTCAATAAAAATGCCTTCCAAGCCTCTAAAAAGGATGCTTCTAAGCCTCTAGAAAAAAGGCTTCCAAACCGATTGAAAAAAAAAATTCCAACCCTTTTGATAGGAGGCTTTTAAGCCTCTTGAAAAGATGCTTCCGGGCCTTTAAAAAAGGCTTCCGAGCCTCTTGAAAGGAAGCTTCCGTGCTTCTTGATATGAGGCTTCCATGCCATTTGTAAGGAGGTTCCAAGCCTCTTGAAAGGAGGCTTCCGAGCATCTTGGAAGGAGGCTTCCGAGCCTCTTGAAAGGAGGTTTCCGAGCCTCTTGAAGGAGGCTTCCAAGCCTATTGAAGCCAAGCTTCCGAACATCTTGAAAGGAGGCCTCCAAGCTTCCATGCCTTCAAGGAAGAGGTTCCAAACCTTTAAAAAAAGATTTCCGTACTTCTTGAAAGGAGGCTTTCACGCCTCTTGAAAAGCAAGAGTTTTTTGAAAATAGGTTTCTGAGCCTTTTGAAAATAGGCTTCCGTGCTTCTTTATAGGAGGCTTCCAAGCTTTTTGAAAATAGTATTCGGAGCCTCTTAAAATGAGGCTTCCGAGTCTCTTAAAGAAAGGCTTCCGAGCCTATAGAAAGGAGGCTTTCGAACCTCTTGATAGATGGCTTCCGAGCCTCTAAAAATGAGGCTTCCTAACCATTTGAAAAAAAAAAGATTTCCGACCCTCTTGAAAGGAGGCTTCTAAACCTCTTGAAAAAAGGCTTCTGAGCCTTCTTAAAATAGGCTTCCGAGCCTCTTGATAAGAGGCTTCCGTGCTTCTTGATAGGAGACGTCCAAGCCTTTTCAAAGAACATCCGCCATTACGCTTTTTGATCCGAGGTTCCCCCGAGGTTCCCCCAGGTTGAGAACCGCTGCTCTAGAAGAGAGCTCTCAATATTAGCGCTTTTTCGAGTAGCTTCCAATATTCTCATGCTCAAGAAATGTAATTGTCGCTGAAAATGCAAAAAACAAGTCATTGTTGCGTTCCATTTTATTTGCAACAAACATGGAGAGGTAATTGTTGTGAACTTTTCAAACTGCGATAACTTGTATATTTCAGAAGTAAAACACAAATCATGTCAACAGATGGTTAAGTTTATGTCTAAACTATGATAACTGATACTTATTTAACCAAAAACATCATCGGAAACCGACTACTTCTCAAAATGCGTGGCAGGCGATCATTGTCCTATTCTGTTGCAGTTTGGGACAAACGCTAATTGCGAGTTGATTTTGTTATTTTACATTCCCTGCTCATGCTGTTTGTTTGCGCCTCCTTAGATTTAAATCTTTTTCATTTTAAGACATAATCTCTGGAAGTTGTTGCGCTCACTGAGAACGGTTTGTCGAAGCTTTTCCTTCCCCAATATTCTCAAATTGTCCTCTACAGTCTACAGGACTCCCGTGCTCCTAAAATGCTCCCCTTAGATTAAGAAAATGTTAATCCTTAGGTGCCTGTAATGAAGTAGTTTGTTGTTGTTTTGTAGTTTGAGTAGTTTTGAAAATGTACTTGAGTAGTTTTCATCCCTAATTTCTTAAATTCTCTGTAAGTTTCCGCCCTTCTAAGATGTTCCG
>NW_026943059.1:0-51479 GCF_024139115.2 Armigeres subalbatus
AAAAGTTACTTAATTAAGCTCAGCCTCAAGAGTGAATACCTTTAAGAAGTGTTCACTTTTTTAAGTCCTTGTTGTGTTCAACTACATATATACTTTGAATACTTTGAAAATTAAACCACAATCTTTTCGATAAAATTGTATCAAAATGATGATTAATTTTTGTCGAGACAAAGTTTGCCAGGTAAGCTAGTTTATTTACAAATTCGATTCATCCAGTCGAATGCAATCGTGATGCTAATTAAATTCGGCGTAACGTCGTTGAATGAAATTATGTATCACGCGGCCACTGACAGTAATCTGATCGGTCTAGCTGGATGATCTCATGTTTATATTTTTGCCAGAGCCAGAACTTTTTGAATGTTTTTTGTCATAAGTCACTATCAGTGGAGTCCTGTAGTTAGTTACACGTTCGCCTTATTAGCGAATGGTCATGGGTTCGATTCCCAGCCCCTCCACCAAATCCTCGTCAGTTGCCGAATTCGCAGCTCATACGGTGAAGTTTTGTGGTACGCGTCTAACCGTCACGGCTGCCTGATGACGACTGACAACTTGTTCTTCTCGGAGGCATTCCTCCAACGTTGCCCGGATGCATGGCAACCGAACAATGCAACGATCATTGGATACACTACATGAACAAACGGACACAATAGACTCACGATGAGATGGACTGGAAACGACAACAATAACGAATTGTGGGAATCTATAAATAGATTCTGTGTGGATTCTGTACAACAGAATCAGTGTTGCCACATTTAAATCTGTATTTCAGCTGCAGAAAATCTTTTTGATCTGTATTAAAGTTCGATTTGTATTTACTTCAATCATTATTCAGTGCATAATACATTCACTAATCTTCTTCAACGATGTTATGGTGTTTATACATATGTTTGCAAAACTTGGATGCAATGGCTCGGGTCAGTTGTACCAAGCAACTTCCCCCACAACTTTTGACGAACGATTTAGTTTTCAGTATTGCATCCAGCGTTTGAGTAGCTAGCCTGTTTCGCACTTTGATTTTGTTATTATTGTATTGAGAAAAAATGCGTTCTACAGCGGCAGACGAATGAAAACAAAACTTCGAAGTAGCGGGAAAGCTAACTTTCCGTTGGCCCTACGTACATTAACGAGCTTGTTCAAATATTCTACAATGCTCAGCGATCCATTAACCGTCAAGTCCTTACGAATGCTTATCATTTTCAACTCACGGAATTCGTTTTCAAGTCCCTGTCTGTCCTTTTCCGCATAAAAGCTGGAGAACTCCTTTAAAACTTGACTCAAGTTTTGAAGATTTTCCAAATTCAATGGATTTATCATTGCAGTCGTTGCGTTGCGTTGTAACGGAGTATTTCGTAAATTGCATACTGATAGTTGTCATGTATATTCTTTTTACCTTTCTTACCCCAATTGCTTATGGATTTCCATTTGGGATTCAATGGAAATCCAATTGGGGTCCAAATGATAAAAACATGAAAGCTATCATTGCTGGCCACGCCCATCTTCTCCGTTACTAGGAAAGGGAAGGAAATGATGATATGACATCTACTTAACGAGAGGCCAGCGACTCACCGACGCCCTCATAGATGTCAAGGAATTGGATGGTGGGTAGGGTATGTGGTTTAGGAGTATCATTATAAGCAAATGATAGAAAATTTGTGGAAATACGTTGGGAGTGACTTTTCTAAGAAATTTATTTCACTCCATTATCCTTGCCGATGATTTTCCTCGGATGGGGCGAAGGTATTAGCCTTGCCCTGGCTAATAGCCTAGGTTTAAGCGCCTTTGCTCGCTCTCTGAAACGAAAAAAGAGCAAAAAGAAATTAAATTCCCCTTCCCCCCTGATATGATAATGATTTTGATCATCAATTACTGACCGCATTAAGTAGAACAAAAACTCCGTGATCTCGAGACCGTTCTGTATTAAAAAAACACATTCAAACGCACACTTTATGATTTAAATTACTTCCCGCACAAAACAGAACAAAATCCGTGGTCTCGAAACCGTTTTACTTCTAAACAAACACTTTCTATCGCGCACTAATTAATTTAAACTCTTTCACCTTCATAGTTCCGTGATGAAAAACAAAACTAACACAATGCAGGTCCTGTGGTCCTGGTCCTGGCTTCTGCATACTGAGGATTGCGCCTCTATGACCGAAACGACGCGTACTTATGAAACACGCTTTTTCAACTTTTATTTATTGGGCTGTTTCATGCACAAGAGAAAATCTTCCACAATGTAAGCTCAATGACTTTTCCATACGGAGAAATGCGTAACATCGACCGAACCGACGCGCACTTTAACACGATCTTTCAAGCACTATCTCAATTATTACGAGGACTTTAGGAATGGAAATGATAGACATATTTTTATACCATTCATTTTACAATGCAGTCAAAGAAATCAAATTCATATGTATATAATAATGAGCAGATTGAATGTTCATGTAATGAGTAGAATTAATAAGAAAAAAATAGTAAGTTTTAAAAATTTCAAAAAAAACCCAGATTAATCCACCTAGCAGTGATAGTGCCTTTCTCGTTTCTTGTGAGTGAGTAATTTCTTCGCACTTCTGGTATGAAAAAATGTATTTTGGCCACAACTTCTGAGCCCATAGTCCGATCCGGCCAAATTTTAAAAGGAAACAATGGGACATGATTCTGCGTCGAATGTTGCGAGTAAATCAGCCGAGAGTAAGTGCCTAAATAGAGGAAAAGAATTTTTCTTGTAAAAACTGGCCATAACTCCGAAGCCCATAGTCCGACTGGGCCGGTTTTCGATACGAAACAATGGGACAAGATTCCGCGTCAAATGCAACTTGTTGCTAGCAAATCGGTTGAGGATAAATGCGTAAGAAATGAAATGGTTAAGGATAAGTGCCTGAAAAATCAGTGAGATTATTTTGCGCACACACATACACACACAGACATCACTTTAATTCGTCGAGCTGAGTCGATCGGTATATAACACTATGAGTCTACGGGCCTCCTATAAAAAGTTCGTTTTTGGAGAAAACATATAGCCTTTAAGTATACTTTGTATGCAAGAAAGGCAAAAACAATTTTGGTCATAACTTCTAAGCCCATAGTCTGATCGGGTCAATTTTCAATAGGAAACAATGGGACAGGATTCTGGGTAGAATGCAACTGTTGCGAGCAAATCAGTTGAGAATAAATTCCCAAAAAATGAGCTAGACTTTTTCATGTGCTTTTACACGATTTTTTTTTGGCCATAACTTCTAAGCCCATAGTCCGATCGGGTCAGTTTTCAATAAGAAACAATGGGAAAGGATTTTGCGTCTAATGCAACTTGTTGCGAGCAAATTGAGAATAAGTGCCCAGAAAGTGAGCTAGACTTTTTCATGTGCTTTTACACGATTTTTTTTTTGGCCATAACTTCTAAGCCCATAGTCCGATCGGGTCAGTTTTCAATTGGAAACAATGGGACAGAATTCTGCGTCGAATTCAATTTGTTGCGAGCAAATCGGTTGAGAATAAGTGCCCAAAAAGTGAGATAGACTTTTTAATGTGATTTTTTAGCTTGAGCTTGAGCTTGAGCTTGATTGACTGCTCGTAGTTGCTACTCCATTATGACCAGATCAGCTGTTCTTGCACAGGGAACCAACAGATGTTTGCTTGGGACTAGCACACATCTTCAATGTGCAAGTACTGGTGATCTCATTTGATAGGTCATACTGGCGCCTGGCACGTCAGAATGCAAGTCAATATAGGGAAGGGGGAGGAAATGATGATGCAATCACTCGCCCACTGCAAGCCGAATATACCTCTGCACTTGCCACGAGTTCATGCGGAATTTGTTGGAATTTCTGGGTTAGGTTGGAGAGGCAGAGGTCCGTCTTGGTTAACGAGCTGCCAGTGTGATAGATAGGAGAAGGTAACTGATGGAATTTCTAATTGGATGTAGGAAACGAGCTCTATAAGTTCATTTCCAATTCTAGTAGATTACTGTTAGAATACTCAAATTGAAGGTATAGGAATAGTAATGGAAACGGTATGGAAGTCCATTTCCAGTTCTAGCGATTGCTAGAACATGAGAAATAAAGAGAAAGATACAAAGTAGGAGAATGGAACGGACCTGGGATTGAAATTCACGACCTCCTGCGTATGAGGCAGAAGCAGTAGCCATATGACTACCAAGCCCGCTTCGAAACAAGAGAGACCACGCACTGAACTGATTAATTTTATTACCGGCCGCGCAATGCAGAACACAATAATTCGACCGACCGCGCGATCGTTCTGCTGTCCGAAACAAGAGAGATCACGCACTGAACTGATTATTTTTATTACCGGCCGCGCAATGCAGAACACAATATTTCGTCCGATCACGCGATCGTTCTGCTGTCCGAAACAAGAGAGATCACGCACTGAACTGATTATTTTTATTACCGGCCGCGCAATGCAGAACACAATAATTCGGCTGACCGCGCGATCGTTCTGCTGTCCGAAACATGAGAGATCACGCACTGAACTGATTAATTTTATTACCGGCCGCGCAATGCAGAACACAATAATTCGGCCGACCGCGCGATCGTTCTGCTGTCCGAAACATGAGAGATCACGCACTGAACTGATTATTTTATTACCGGCCGCGCAATGCAGAACACAATAATTCTGGCCGCCCGCGCGATCGTTCTGCGGCCCGAAACAGGAGAGACCACGACCTGAACTGATTATTTTTATTACCGGCCGCGAAATGCAGAACACAATATTTCGTCCGATCACGCGATCGTTCTGCTGTCCGAAAATGAGAGATCATGCACTTAACTGATTATTTTATTACCGGCCGCGCAATGCAGAACACAATATTTCGTCCGACCACGCGATCGTTCTGCTGTCCGAAACATGAGAGATCACGCACTGAACTGATTATTTTTATTACCGGCCGACCGCGCGATCGTTCTGCTGTCCGAAACATGAGAGATCACGCACTGAACTGATTATTTTTATTACCGGCCACGCAATGCAGAACACAATAATTCGGCCGACGGCGCGATCGTTCTGCTGTCCGAAACAAGAGAGATCACGCACTGAACTGATTATTTTTATTACCGGCCGCGCAATGCAGAACACAATAATTCGGCCGACGGCGCGATCGTTCTGCTGTCCGAAACAAGAGAGATCACGCACTGAACTGATTATTTTTATTACCGGCCGCGCAATGCAGAACACAATAATTCGGCCGACCGCGCGATCGTTCTGCTGTCCGAAACAAGAGAGATCACGCACTGAACTGATTATTTTATTACCGGCCGCGCAATGCAGAACACAATAATTCGGCCGAGCGCGCGATCGTTCTGCTGTCCGGAGGAGGAGAGATCACGCACTGAACTGATTATTTTTATTACCGGCCGCGCAATGCAGAACACAATAATTCGGCCGACCGCGCGATCGCTCTGCTGTCCGAAACATGAGAGATCACGCACTGAACTGATTATTTTTATTACCGGCCGCGCAATGCAGAACACAATAATTCGGCCGACCGCGCGATCGTTCTGCTGTCCGAAACATGAGAGATCACGCACTGAACTGATTATTTTTATTACCGGCCGCGCAATGCAGAACACAATATTTCGTCCGATCACGCGATCGTTCTGCTGTCCGAAACAAGAGAGATCACGCACTGAACTGATTATTTTTATTACCGGCCGCGCAATGCAGAACACAATATTTCGTCCGATCACGCGATCGTTCTGCTGTCCGAAAAATGAGAGATCATGCACTTAACTGATTATTTTTATTACCGGCCGCGCAATGCAGAACACAATAATTCGGCCGACCGCGCGATCGTTCTGCTGTCCGAAACATGAGAGATCACGCACTGAACTGATTATTTTTATTACCGGCCGCGCAATGCAGAACACAATAATTCGGCCGACCGCGCGATCGTTCTGCTGTCCGAAACATGAGAGATCACGCACTGAACTGATTATTTTTATTACCCGCCGCGCAATGCAGAACACAATATCTGGCTGACGGCGCGATCGTTCTGCTGTCCGAAACATGAGAGATCACGCACTGAACTGATTATTTTTATTACCGGCCGCGCAATGCAGAACACAATAGTGCGGCCGACGGCGCGATCGTTCTGCTGTCCGAAACAAGAGAGATCACGCACTGAACTGATTATTTTTATTACCGGCCGCGCAATGCAGAACACAATAATTCGGCCGACGGCGCGATCGTTCTGCTGTCCGAAACAAGAGAGATCACGCACTGAACTGATTATTTTTATTACCGGCCGCGCAATGCAGAACACAATAATTCGGCCGACCGCGCGATCGTTCTGCTGTCCGAAACATGAGAGATCACGCACTGAACTGTTTATTTTTATTACCGGCCGCGCAATGCAGAACACAATAATTCGGCCGACCGCGCGATCGTTCTGCTGTCCGAAACATGAGAGATCACGCACTGAACTGATTATTTTTATTACCGGCCGCGCAATGCAGAACACAATAATTCGGCCGACGGCGCGATCGTTCTGCTGTCCGAAACAAGAGAGATCACGCACTGAACTGATTATTTTTATTACCGGCCGCGCAATGCAGAACACAATAATTCGGCCGACCGCGCGATCGTTCTGCTGTCCGAAACATGAGAGATCACACACTGAACTGATTATTTTTATTACCGGCCGCGCAATGCAGAACACAATAATTCGGCCGACAGCGCGATCGTTCTGCTGTCCGAAACAAGAGAGATCACGCACTGAACTGATTATTTTTATTACCGGCCGCGCAATGCAGAACACAATATTTCGTCCGATCACGCGATCGTTCTGCTGTCCGAAACAAGAGAGATCACGCACTGAACTGATTATTTTTATTACCGGCCGCGCAATGCAGAACACAATAATTCGGCCGACCGCGCGATCGTTCTGCTGTCCGAAACATGAGAGATCACGCACTGAACTGATTATTTTTATTACCGGCCGCGCAATGCAGAACACAATAATTCGGCCGACCGCGCGATCGCTCTGCTGTCCGAAACATGAGAGATCACGCACTGAACTGATTATTTTTATTACCGGCCGCGCAATGCAGAACACAATAATTCGGCCGACCGCGCGATCGTTCTGCTGTCCGAAACATGAGAGATCACGCACTGAACTGATTATTTTTATTACCGGCCGCGCAATGCAGAACACAATATTTCGTCCGATCACGCGATCGTTCTGCTGTCCGAAACAAGAGAGATCACGCACTGAACTGATTATTTTTATTACCGGCCGCGCAATGCAGAACACAATATTTCGTCCGATCACGTGTAGCATACTCAATCTTGTTGATTAATTTATTCATCTCGAAATTCATCTGAAACAACTTCAACATGTTTGGATCAGACCTCACATGTACATTTCATTTAACAAGTCATAAATTGCAATTGGATACAACTGCCTTTAGCAACATTACACTCAAGTGCATGTGTAGTCAAATTTATTAACAGACCTACTTTCGTAGCGACCTCCTTTGAATTTATTACATGCACATGTTTTCCTTACTTGAACCATAATATGTTTTGGACACTTTTTAAACAAAAGCTCAAATTACCATCCAATTCAAGCTACGTGTTCTCATTCTTTCTTGACATACATTCTATGTTATGAGCAATCATCAATATGCCACCCAGTAGAAAAGGCATATGTTGTTTTCAAAACATATGTCGCATGGATAGCCAACTCGAAAGTGATTGGTTCAAATAGAATTTGTTATGTACATACACGCACCTCCCATAATTATATTGTAGTGTAGAAATGTAATAATTGTGTAGAGTTTAAGTTTCAATTGTACAAATCTGAAATCTGAAATATAGTTCTAGAGTAACAGTCAAACTGGAAAGTTCATCAAATATCACGTGCTCCCTAACCCCAAGTACCAGCGTATTATATGGCGACGAGTGACTTTCGGACGTGCAATGTTCGGACTTTAAAAAATCAGTGATAGTAAAAAAGTGCTAAGTGCATTAGTGAAAACATTTTCTTAAAATGCAGTAAATGAGATGCAAATAAAATGGGCAAAGGAGCATCTAAAGAAGAAAGTGCTAAAACTATCGGCGATCAAACAGTCACCATAGTTGAAAATCAGGAAGTTCATACAGGCTTCCACGAAGACCATAGTGCGAAGTTGAATATTATTTTGTGCTTATTAATTATCCAAACTCTTTGGATAATAATTAAAAATGTGGTGAAGTTGGCTAAGAAAATGATGGTAAAAGCCGCCAAAAAGGCTGTATTTGCGCAAACATTATAGAGCGCGGAGTGAAAATTATTGCGCCCCAGTTGACACAGTTCTCAATAAACAAAACAATTAACAGTGAGATGCGACGGTGCAGTGCATGGACACAAAAAAAAAACTGCTTTTTACACATGGTCTCCTACTAAATAACTGTGCGTAACCTTTGTACATGCATTGGCGAAAGAAGAATCAAAACAAACACTAATTGATGATGAAGTGACCCACCGAGTGACGATACAAGTGAAAAAAAAATGCATATTTCTGCCTTTGGTGCGAAGTGAACAACGAAAATAAACATTCAACTGCAGGCGAGACCACTGTCGGCGGGAGTCGGCAGGCGGGTTTTCTGAAGGAAGAGGAGAAAGGTGACGGAGGAACGTAACAGCTTATGAATGCAACAAGGAGCACCAGCGTAAAATAATGTAAGTCAGCTGATGGATTTCAATTACATGATAAAACATAATTGTGGAATATCTATTCTTATTGAAGTGTTAGATTATTGTGGAATATCTATTATGATTGATTTTCTTATGTTATCAAAAATTTCTGAGCCTTGTAAATTAAATTAAATCGCAAAATGGAAACAAAATGAACGGATCCGCCAGAGTTGTGGCAGAGCTAAATAATTGGCACAATGTTGATTATGTGCGCGCCTTTAGAAGTTGATAGGAAAAACAATGAATTAAGGATAAATGGTACATTTGATAAGGAATTATTTGCTGAAATTTCATATATGAGTGAAAAATGGCAACCAGAATTTACTAAGGAATCTAAAAATACCCCTAGAACTTGGAAGGAATTAGTAAAATTAGAATAAGCATATCAACTTAATTGAGATCTTAACAATCAATGAATCAATTGCGCGAAATTGAGCAATTAATTTCTAAAGAGCATTTAAATTTGCAGAAAAGTAAATACAGAGCAAGATCATTGGAGAATATTTTGAATAAAAAGGAAAATTTGAATCAAAATATTGAACGTTATAGAAAAATCCTGAAAAGTTATGAACATAGAATTAGTGCAAAAGAGTGGAATTCAGAAGTTGAAACTTATTCTGCGGTAAAATTGAGATACAATCAATGCATTACATTACTGGATACTAGTGAAGTAATTTTGAATGATGGTCAGACAGAAACAATTCAGGAAGACGACCAAAATAAATTTTCATTAGAAGGTTTAAAGCAACCTAAAGTTAAAATTAGGGTAAAAACTATTGCTAAAATAATTATTTGGTACTCCAGAGTGAAACATAATCGTATACTAAACATGGCTATGGATATAAAACAGCTTCCGAGCTAGCGACGCTAATTCCATCATACAATGGGAACGTCGAGGGAGTAAAATCTTTTACTGATGCGGTAGCATTGGTCAAAACAATTATACCAGCTGGACAAAAGGAGGCTGCAATTAAAATAATATTAACTAAATTAAGTGGCAAGGCGCGAAACCTCTTCGTGGCCGTACCACTGGAATTCGATGAGATAATCGATAAAATTAAATCAGAATGTTCTGATAAAAGTAATTCAGATTTAGCGCAATCAAGTCTGAAAATTTGAAACTCAAAAATATCGATGACCTACAGAACTTTACAAAACAAATAGAATTTCTTTCTGACAAGCTGACTGGAGCTTATATCAGAGAAGAAATTCCTGCTGACGTAGCGAAGAAAATGGCTATTAAAGTTCCCAAACGGACAATGGCAAGGGAATCTTACAGCAGCGAAAACAAAAAGATGTCTAAAAAAGGGAAATTTGACCCCCTGAAGGATGAAATCAATGCCTTGTTTGAAGATGTTCCCGATGCAACCCAAACCTCTTCAATTCTGCAAACCAAAAATATACAAACTCGTAAATTTGATACCATTCCAAGAAATTTTAGACCGAATTTCTCATGAGATGCATATTCTAACCGAAATCAATCGTATGATCGAACACGGTTTTCCAGAACTTTCAATAATAGACAACCAAACAGAAGTTTTAATCCCACTCCAAATCAAAGAAATAGAAATATCCATTTCCGAAATAGAGATGTTGGTTACAATCGTTTTCAGAATTTTGGAAACCATAACAGCAACAGATTCTCTCGTGTTTATTTCTCTAATTTAAACCCACAAGTTGGAAATGTTACAACTTATCAAGACAATACATTCGAAATGCAAACAGCTAACCAATCTGTAAATCGTTCTATTCATCCGAGCCAAGCCACCCAAACGTATGCGCAAGTTGTGCAAAACCAGCAACCCCAACAAACGCAACAACATTTTTTAGACCGGCGAATGTAAATACAAATAGGAATAAAATGCAAATGACCGTCTTTACCATTAATTTAAACGCATCAAATTTCATAACAGCTGAGGTTCACATGGCAAATCGCAAGTGTACTTTTTATAATCGATTGTGGAGCTGACGTATCGCTCTTTAAAGCTGACAAAATTAATCCAACACAAATTATTGATACAGCAGTTAAAACAAGGTTAACGGGTATAACCAGTGGAACTGTTTATACACTAGCAACTACGGTAACTGGCCTACATTTTGAACATGGTTTATCAATACGGCATACCTTTCATGTGGTGCCTAGCAACTTTCCTATTGCGACAGATGGCATTTTAGGAAGAGATTTTCTAACCAATAATAAATGCATAATTGATTATGAAACATGGTTATTACATTTTAATGTTGGTAATATAAAAATTTCAATTCCAATTGAGGATAACGTAAACAATGGATTTATTCTGCCTAACAGAAGTGAAGTAATTCGAAAAATTTCAAATTTGCATATTCAAGAAGATGTGGTGGTACATTCACAAGAAATTCTACCAGGAATTTTTTGTGGAAATACTATCATATCGCCAGAAATGCCATATGTAAAATTTATAAATACTACTGATAATCCGGTATATATTTCAAATTTATCATTTAATCCAATTTTAGAACCACTGAAGGATTATTGCATAATGAAATATTCCAAAAATAAACAAGTTTTTACAGAGAGAGTACAGAATATTTTGAAGGAGTTAGATGTCTGCAATTTACCAGAAAGTTCACAGAAAAATTTCAATAAACTCATTACAGATTATGCAGATATATTCTGTTTACCAGAGGAAAAGTTAACTACCAATAATTTTTATTCACAGAACATTGTGTTAAACGATGCTGTTCCAACGTATATACCCAATTACAAGACAATACATGCTCAGCATGATGAAATACAAAGTCATGAAGAAGATGCTTCAAAATAAAACTATTGAACCATCTGTGTCATCTTACAATTCACCCATACTTTTGGTCCCGAAAAATCAGATAATGGAGAAAAGAAGTGGCGTTTAGTTGTTGATTTCAGACAACTTAACAAAAAATAATGGCTGATAAATTCCCATTACCAAGAATTGATACGATTCTTGATCAACTTGGTAGAGCGAAGTATTTTACAACTTTAGATTTGATGTCTGGATTTCATCAAATTCCTTTGGAAAATGATTCCAGAAAATATACTGCTTTTCAACACAGTCTGGTCATTATCAGTTTACGCGACTACCGTTTGGATTGAATGTAAGTCCAAATAGTTTCCAGCGTATGATGACAATAGCTATGGCTGGATTATCTCCCGAATGTGCTTTTGTATACATCGATGATATTGTAGTCATCGGTTGTTCAATCAAACACCATTTATCAAATTTAGAAACAGTTTTTAATCGTTTAAGAAAATACAATCTTAAACTTAATGTAAAGAAGTGCAAATTTTTCCGCTCTGAAGTAACATATTTAGGGCATCACATAACTGATAAAGGTATTTTACCTGACAGTTCTAAATTCGATGTAATCATAAATTACCCAACACCTACGAACGCAGATGAAGTTCGAAGATTTGTGGCATTTTGTAATTACTATCGTAAATTTGTTCCGCATTTTGCGACTATAGCACAACCTTTAAATAAGCTTTTAAGGAAAAATATTCAATTTAAATGGACTTCAGAATGTGAAACAGCATTTAATAGTTTGAGAAATTATCTAATATCTCCAACAATTCTCCAATACCCAGATTTTTCAAATGAATTTATACTTACAACAGACGCTTCAGACGTTGGATGTGGAGCAGTCTTATCCCAGAAGTTTGGAAATGAAGATTTACCCATTGCATTTGCAAGTAAATCATTTACCCAAGGTGAAAAGAATAAACCTGTTATACTTAAGGAATTAACTGCCATACACTGGGCTATAAACTATTTTAAAGCGTATTTGTATGGACGTCAATTCAGAGTAAGAACAGATCATAGACCACTTGTTTACTTGTTTGGAATGAAAAATCCTACTTCAAAATTAACAAGAATGCGTATTGATTTAGAAGATTACAATTATGTAGTAGAATACATTAAAGGAAAAATAATACTGGTGCAGATGCATTATCAAGAATTATAATTTCATCTGATGAATTAAAAAGAGACAGTGTTCTAGTAGTTAACACTAGATCAATGACTCGAAATAAACAAAATTCTAATGTAAAACACAATGATAACAACGGATCTTTACATTTTACCAGAATGTAATCAAAAGATTGATCACCTTTTGACTTATGTTACTGAGAACCCAACTGAGACAAAACGATTATGGAAACTTCGTGTACACGTTGATAATAAAATATGGACTTTTATTATGGAAAATAGAGCAAAGAAAATTATTGTAGCACACGTGAAACAAAGAAATGAAAGTGGAAGTCAAATTCTTGAATTTGTTCTTCCAATACTTGAAAATAATGCAAAATTGTTGAATATTAAAGAAATGGCAATATCATTACTAGAAGATATATTCAAATACATACCTTGAATTCGTTCAAGACTGTAGTAAATCAAGCGTTAAAAAGCATGCGCATTATAATCTATCAACCGCCAAAGTTTCTTACTGATTTAAATGAAATTCAGTCAATTTTAGAAAATTATCATAATACACCCACAGGAGGACACATAGGACAACATCGCTTGTACCTTAAAGTTCGTGAAAAGTATACCTGGAGAGATATGAAAGGTTCGATTTCTAGATTCGTAAGGGCCTGCGAATCGTGTAAAAGAACAAAACAATAAGACACACAAAAGAAAAAATGGTGATTACCACAACACCATCTTCACCATTTGAAGTTATATCTATAGATACTGTAGGACCTTTACCTATAAGTATTAAGGGAAACAGATATGCCATAAGCATACAATGTGACCTTACAAAATATATAGTTTTAATTCTATACCGACTAAAGAAGCAACCGTTATTGCTAAGGCTTTAGTAGAAAATTTTATACTTATTTATGGTACATTTTTGATTTAAAATCCGACCAAGGAACAGAATACAAGAATGAAGTTCTTGACCGAATTTGTAAATTATTAGGTATAAAACAAACATTTGCAACAGCTTATCATCCACAGACA
This sequence comes from Armigeres subalbatus, assembly GCF_024139115.2. Lineage (NCBI taxonomy): Eukaryota > Metazoa > Arthropoda > Insecta > Diptera > Culicidae > Armigeres > Armigeres subalbatus. The sequence goes on from NW_026943059.1 coordinate 13,669, forward strand.
ATTGGATCATTAGAGAGGAATCATAGATGCTTAAACAAGTATCGAAGATCTTTCATCAATGATCAGAAAGATGATTGGGATAACTGGATGAAGTTTTATTCTTTTTACATATAATACTACTCCCTCATACTGACCATGGTTTTACACCTTATGAGTTAGTTTTTGGAAGAAAATGCAGTTTACCTAATGAAATTCACAAACTTGGAATAGAACCCGTATATAATATCAATGAATACTACTATGAATTGAAATATAAACTACAAAAATCTAACGAAATCGCAAAAAAGAATTTAAATAAACACAAAATATCCCGAACGAATAAATATGAACCAATTAGCAACCCAATCCATATTCAAATAAATGATAGAGTATATTTAACGAATGAAAATAGAAGTAAACTAGATGCAAAATATATTGGACCATTCAAAGTGATTGACATAACAGGAACAAATTGTACAATTCAAGATATGGCGTCAAATAAAACAATGGTAGTGCATAAAAATAGATTGATAAAATAATAAGAAATATAATATATATATATTTTTTCCCAATATTCAATCGGTATTCGGTAAGTAAAATGAAGAAAAAAAAAATGAGATAGGTATAATCTTAGGTATATTCTATAAAGCTTAAAATTCAATTCGATCTAAATTAAATTTTTTTTTGTAAAGGTGTGTAGATATTATACGAATGATTTCTCTTCGTTACATCATTCTCTTTAAGAGGGAAGGTGTAGCATACTCAATCTTGTTGATTAATTTATTCATCTCGAAATTCATCTGAAACAACTTCAACATGTTTGGATCAGACCTCACATGTACATTTCATTTAACAAGTCATAAATTGCAATTGGATACAACTGCCTTTAGCAACATTACACTCAAGTGCATGTGTAGTCAAATTTATTAACAGACCTACTTTCGTAGCGACCTCCTTTGAATTTATTACATGCACATGTTTTCCTTACTTGAACCATAATATGTTTTGGACACTTTTAAACAAAAGCTCAAATTACCATCCAATTCAAGCTACGTGTTCTCATTCTTTCTTGACATACATTCTATGTTATGAGCAATCATCAATATGCCACCCGAGTAGAAAAGGCATATGTTGTTTTCAAAACATATGTCGCATGGATAGCCAACTCGAAAGTGATTGGTTCAAATAGAATTTGTTATGTACATACACGCACCTCCCATAATTATATTGTAGTGTAGAAATGTAATAATTGTGTAGAGTTTAAGTTTCAATTGTACAAATCTGAAATCTGAAATATAGTTCTAGAGTAACAGTCAAACTGGAAAGTTCATCAAATATCACGTGCTCCCTAACCCCAAGTACCAGCGTATTATACACGCGATCGTTCTGCTGTCCGAAAAATGAGAGATCATGCACTTAACTGATTATTTTTATTACCGGCCGCGCAATGCAGAACACAATAATTCGGCCGACCGCGCGATCGTTCTGCTGTCCGAAACATGAGAGATCACGCACTGAACTGATTATTTTTATTACCGGCCGCGCAATGCAGAACACAATAATTCGGCCGACCGCGCGATCGTTCTGCTGTCCGAAACATGAGAGATCACGCACTGACCTATTTATTTTATTACCCGCCGCGCAATGCAGAACACAATAATTCGGCCGACCGCGCGATCGTTCTGCTGTCCGAAACAAGAGAGATCACGCACTGAACTGATTATTTTTATTACCGGCCGCGCAATGCAGAACACAATAATTCGGCCGACGGCGCGATCGTTCTGCTGTCCGAAACAAGAGAGATCACGCACTGAACTGATTATTTTTATTACCGGCCGCGCAATGCAGAACACAATATCCCGGCTGACCGCGCGATCGTTCTGCTGCCCGAAACAAGAGAGATCACGCACTGAACTGATTATTTTTATTACCGGCCGCGCAATGCAGAACACAATAATTCGGCCGACCGCGCGATCGTTCTGCTGTCCGAAACATGAGAGATCACGCACTGAACTGATTATTTTATTACCGGCCGCGCAATGCAGAACACAATAATTCTGGCTGACCGCGCGATCGTTCTGCTGTCCGGAAACATGAGAGATCACGCACTGAACTGATTATTTTTATTACCGGCCGCGCAATGCAGAACACAATAATTCGGCCGACGGCGCGATCGTTCTGCTGTCCGGAAACAAGAGAGATCACGCACTGAACTGATTATTTTTATTACCGGCCGCGCAATGCAGAACACAATAATTCGGCTGACCGCGCGATCGTTCTGCTGTCCGAAACATGAGAGATCGACACTGAACTGATTATTTTATTACCGGCCGCGCAATGCAGAATCCAATAATTCGGCCGACAGCGCGATCTTTCTGCTATCCGGAAACAAGAGAGATCACGCACTGAACTGATTATTTTTATTACCGGCCGCGCAATGCAGAACACATTGATTCGGCTGACCGCGCGATCGTTCTGCTGTCCGAAACATGAGAGATCACGCACTGAACTGATTATTTTTTATTACCGACCGCGCAATGCAGAACATAATAATTCGGCCGACCGCGCGATCGTTCTGCTGTCCGAAACATGAGAGATCACGCACTGAACTGATTATTTTTATTACCGGCCGCGCAATGCAGAACACAATAATTGGCCGACGGCGCGATCGATCTGCTGTCCGAAACAGGAGAGATCAGGCACTGAACTGATTATTTTATTACCGGCCGCGCAATGCAGAACACAATAATTCGGCTGACCGCGCGATTGTTCTGCTGTCCGAAACATGAGAGATCACGCACTGAACTGATTAAGTTTATTACCGGCCGCGCAATGCAGAACACAATAATTGGCCGACAGCGCGATCGTTCTGCTGTCCGAAACAAGAGAGATCACGCACTGAACTGATTATTTTTATTACCGGCCGCGCAATGCAGAACACAATAATTCGGCCGACAGCGCGATCGTTCTGCTGTCCGAAACAAGAGAGATCACGCACTGAACTGATTATTTTTATTACCGGCCGCGCAATGCAGAACACAATAATTCGGCCGACGGCGCGATCGTTCTGCTGTCCGAAACAAGAGAGATCACGCACTGAACTGATTATTTTTATTACCGGCCGCGCAATGCAGAACACAATAATTCGGCCGACGGCGCGATCGTTCTGCTGTCCGAAACAAGAGAGATCACGCACTGAACTGATTATTTTTATTACCGGCCGCGCAATGGTGAACACAATAATTCGGCCGACCGCGCGATCGTTCTGCTGTCCGAAACAAGAGAGATCACGCACTGAACTGATTATTTTTATTACCGGCCGCGCAATGCAGAACACAATATTTCGGCCGATCACGCGATCGTTCTGCTGTCCGAAACATGAGAGATCACGCACTGAACTGATTATTTTTATTACCGGCCGCGCAATGGTGAACACAATACCTGGCCGACCGCGCGATCGTTCTGCTGTCCGAAACAAGAGAGATCACGCACTGAACTGATTATTTTTATTACTGGCCGCGCAATGCAGAACACAATAATTCGGCTGACGGCGCGATCGTTCTGCTGTCCGGAAACAAGAGAGATCACGCACTGAACTGATTATTTTATTACCGGCCGCGCAATGCAGAACACAATAATTCTGGCTGACGGCGCGATCGTTCTGCTGTCCGGAAACAAGAGAGATCACGCACTGAACTGATTATTTTTATTACCGGCCGCGCAATGCAGAACACAATAATTCGGCCGACCGCGCGATCGTTCTGCTGTCCGAAACATGAGAGATCACGCACTGAACTGTTTATTTTTATTACCGGCCGCGCAATGCAGAACACAATAATTCGGCCGACCGCGCGATCGTTCTGCTGTCCGAAACATGAGAGATCACGCACTGAACTGATTATTTTATTACCGGCCGCGCAATGCAGAACACAATAATTCGGCTGACGGCGCGATCGTTCTGCTGTCCGGAAACAAGAGAGATCACGCACTGAACTGATTATTTTATTACCGGCCGCGCAATGCAGAACACAATAATTCGGCTGACCGCGCGATCGTTCTGCTGTCCGAAACATGAGAGATCACACACTGAACTGATTATTTTTATTACCGGCCGCGCAATGCAGAAACACAATAATTCGGCCGACAGCGCGATCGTTCTGCTGTCCGAAACAAGAGAAATCACGCACTGAACTGATTATTTTTTTTATTACCGGCCGCGCAATGCACAACACAATATTTTGGCCGACCGCGCGATCGTTCTGCTGTCCGAAACATGAGAGATCACGCACTGAACTGATTATTTTTATTACCGGCCGCGCAATGCAGAACACAATAATTCGGCCGACCGCGCGATCGTTCTGCTGTCCGAAACATGAGAGCTCACGCACTGAACTAATTATTTTATTACCGGCCGCGCAATGCAGAACACAATATTCGGCCGACGGCGCGATCGTTCTGCTGTCCGAAACAAGAGAGCTCACGCACTGAACTGATTATTTTTATTACCGGCCGCGCAATGCAGAACAAAATAATTCTGGCTGACCGCGCGATCGTTCTGCTGTCCGAAACAAGAGAAATCACGCACAGAACTGATTATCTTTTTATTACCGGCCGCGCAATGCAGAACACAATACTTCGATCGACAGCGCGATCGTTTTGCTGTCCGAAACAAGAGAAATCACGCACTGAACTGATTAATTTTTGTTACCGGCCGCGCAATGCAGAACACAATACTTCGACCGACAGCGCGATCGTTCTGCTGTCCGGAAACAAGAGAGATCACGCACTGAACTGATTATTTTATTACCGGCCGCGCAATGCAGAACACAATAATTCGGCCGACGGCGCGATCGTTCTGCTGTCCGAAACAAGAGAGATCACGCACTGAACTGATTATTTTTATTACCGGCCGCGCAATGCAGAACACAATAATTCGGCTGACGGCGCGATCGTTCTGCTGTCCGGAAACAAGAGAGATCACGCACTGAACTGATTATTTTTATTACCGGCCGCGCAATGGTGAACACAATAATTCGGCCGACCGCGCGATCGATCTGCTGTCCGAAACATGAGAGATCACGCACTGAACTGATTATTTTATTACCGGCCGCGCAATGCAGAACACAATATTTCGTCCGATCACGCGATCGTTCTGCTGTCCGAAACATGAGAGATCACGCACTGAACTGATTATTTTATTACCGGCCGCGCAATGGTGAACACAATAATTGGCCGACCGCGCGATCGTTCTGCTGTCCGAAACAAGAGAGATCACGCACTGAACTGATTATTTTTATTACCGGCCGCGCAATGCAGAACACAATATTTCGTCCGATCACGCGATCGTTCTGCTGTCCGAAACATGAGAGATCACGCACTGGACTGATTATTTTCATTACCGGCCGCGCAATGCAGAACACAATAATACTGGCCGGATGGCGCGATCGTCCTGCTGCCCGAAACAAGAGAGATCACGCACTGAACTGATTATTTTTATTACCGGCCGCGCAATGCAGAACACAATAATTCGGCCGACCGCGCGATCGTTCTGCTGTCCGAAACATGAGAGATCACGCACTGAACTGATTATTTTTATTACCGGCCGCGCAATGCAGAACACAATATTTCGTCCGACCACGCGATCGTTCTGCTGTCCGAAACATGAGAGATCACGCACTGAACTGATTATTTTTATTACCGGCCGCGCAATGGTGAACACAATAATTCGGCCGACCGCGCGATCGTTCTGCTGTCCGAACCAAAAGTGTTCACGCACTGAACTGATTATTTTTATTACCGGCCGCGCAATGCAGAACACAATATTTCGTCCGATCACGCGATCGTTCTGCTGTCCGAAACATGAGAGATCACGCACTGAACTGATTATTTTTATTACCGGCCGCGCAATGCAGAACACAATATTTCGTCCGATCACGCGATCGTTCTGCTGTCCGAAACATGAGAGATCACGCACTGAACTGATTATTTTTATTACCGGCCGCGCAATGCAGAACACAATAATTCGGCCGACCGCGCGATCGTTCTGCTGTCCGAAACATGAGAGATCACGCACTGAACTGATTATTTTTATTACCGGCCGCGCAATGCAGAACACAATAATTCGGCCGACCGCGCGATCGTTCTGCTGTCCGAAACATGAGAGATCACGCACTGAACTGATTATTTTTATTACCGGCCGCGCAATGCAGAACACAATATTTCGTCCGATCACGCGATCGTTCTGCTGTCCGAAACATGAGAGATCACGCACTGAACTGATTATTTTCATTACCGGCCGCGCAATGCAGAACACAATAATTCGGCCGACCGCGCGATCGTTCTGCTGTCCGAAACATGAGAGATCACGCACTGAACTGATTATTTTTATTACCGGCCGCGCAATGCAGAACACAATATTTCGTCCGATCACGCGATCGTTCTGCTGTCCGAAACATGAGAGATCACGCACTGAACAGATTAATTTTATGACCGGCCGCGCGGTGCAGAGCACAAAACTCGGGCCGACCGCGCGATCGTTCAGCTGTCCGAAACATGAGAGATCGTGCACTGAACTGATTATTTTTATTACCGGCCGCGCAATGCAGAACACAATAATTCGGCCGACCGCGCGATCGTTCTGCTGTCCGAAACATGAGAGATCACGCACTGAACTGATTATTTTTATTACCGGCCGCGCAATGCAGAACACAATATTTCGTCCGATCACGCGATCGTTCTGCTGTCCGAAACATGAGAGATCACGCACTGAACTGATTATTTTTATTACCGGCCGCGCAATGCAGAACACAATAATTCGGCCGACCGCGCGATCGTTCTGCTGTCCGAAACAAGAGAGATCACGCACTGAACTGATTATTTTTATTACCGGCCGCGCAATGCAGAACACAATATTTCGTCCGATCACGCGATCGTTCTGCTGTCCGAAACATGAGAGATCACGCACTGAACTGATTATTTTTATTACCGGCCGCGCAATGCAGAACACAATATTTCGTCCGATCACGCGATCGTTCTGCTGTCCGAGACACGGGGGCCCACGAGATGAACTCACTTTCCTTACGACCGGCCGCGGAATGGTGAACACAATAATTCGGCCGACCGCGCGATCGTTCTGCTGTCCGAAACATGAGAGATCACGCACTGAACTGATTATTTTTATTACCGGCCGCGCAATGCAGAACACAATAATTCGGCCGACCGCGCGATCGTTCTGCTGTCCGGAAACATGAGAGATCACGCACTGAACTGATTATTTTTTTACCGGCCGCGCAATGCAGAACACAATATTTCGTCCGATCACGCGATCGTTCTGCTGTCCGAAACATGAGAGGTCACGCACTGAACTGATTATTTTCATTACCGGCCGCGCAATGCAGAACACAATAATTCGGCCGACCGCGCGATCGTTCTGCTGTCCGAAACATGAGAGATCACGCACTGAACTGATTATTTTTATTACCGGCCGCGCAATGCAGAACACAATAATTCGGCCGACCGCGCGATCGTTCTGCTGTCTGAAACATGAGAAATCTCGCACTGAATTGATTAGCTCTATTACCGGCCGCGCAATGCAGAACACAATAAGTCGGCTGACGGGGCGATCGTTCTGCTGTCCGAAACAAGAGAGATCACGCACTGAACTGATTATTTTATTACCGGCCGCGCAATGCAGAACAGAATAATTCGGCCGACGGCGCGATCGTTCTGCTGTCCGAAACAAGAGAGATCACGCACTGAACTGATTATTTTTATTACCGGCCGCGCAATGGTGAACACAATAATTCGGCCGACCACGCGATGGTTCTGCTGTCCGAAACAGGAGAGATCACGCACTGAACTGATTATTTTTATTACCGGCCGCGCAATGCAGAACACAATATTTCGTCCGATCACGCGATCGTTCTGCTGTCCGAAACATGAGAGATCACGCACTGAACTGATTATTTTTATTACCGGCCGCGCAATGGTGAACACAATAATTCGGCCGACCGCGCGATCGTTCTGCTGTCCGAAACAAGAGAGATCACGCACTGAACTGATTATTTTTATTACCGGCCGCGCAATGCAGAACACAATATTTCGTCCGATCACGCGATCGTTCTGCTGTCCGAAACATGAGAGATCACGCACTGAACTGATTATTTTTATTACCGGCCGCGCAATGCAGAACACAATAATTCGGCCGACCGCGCGATCGTTCTGCTGTCCGAAACATGAGAGATCACGCACTGAACTGATTATTTTTATTACCGGCCGCGCAATGCAGAACACAATAATTCGGCCGACAGCGCGATCGTTCTGCTGTCCGAAACAAGAGAGATCACGCACTGAACTGATTATTTTTATTACCGGCCGCGCAATGCAGAACACAATATTTCGTCCGATCACGCGATCGTTCTGCTGTCCGAAACATGAGAGATCACGCACTGAACTGATTATTTTCATTACCGGCCGCGCAATGCAGAACACAATAATTCGGCCGACCGCGCGATCGTTCTGCTGTCCGAAACATGAGAGATCACGCACTGAACTGATTATTTTTATTACCGGCCGCGCAATGCAGAACACAATAATTCGGCCGACGGCGCGATCGTTCTGCTGTCCGAAACAAGAGAGATCACGCACTGAACTGATTATTTTTATTACCCGCCGCGCAATGCAGAACACAATAATTCGGCCGACGGCGCGATCGTTCTGCTGTCCGAAACAAGAGAGATCACGCACTGAACTGATTATTTTTATTACCGGCCGCGCAATGCAGAACACAATCATTCGGCCGACGGCGCGATCGTTCTGCTGTCCGAAACAAGAGAGATCACGCACTGAACTGATTATTTTTATTACCGGCCGCGCAATGCAGAACACAATAATGCGGCCGACGGCGCGGTCGTTCTGCCGCCCGAAACGCGGGAGATCACGCACTGAACTGATTATTTTTATTACCGGCCGCGCAATGCAGAACACAATAATTCGGCCGACCGCGCGATCGTTCTGCTGTCCGAAACAAGAGAGATCACGCACTGAACTGATTATTTTTATTACCGGCCGCGCAATGCAGAACACAATATTTAGTCCGATCACGCGATCGTTCTGCTGTCCGGAAACATGAGAGATCACGCACTGAACTGATTATTTTTATTACCGGCCGCGCAATGGTGAACACAATAATTCGGCCGACCGCGCGATCGTTCTGCTGTCCGGAAACAAGAGAGATCACGCACTGAACTGATTATTTTTATTACCGGCCGCGCAATGCAGAACACAATATTTCGTCCGATCACGCGATCGTTCTGCTGTCCGGAAACATGAGAGATCACGCACTGGACTGATTATTTTTATTACCGGCCGCGCAATGCAGAACACAATAATTCGGCCGACCGCGCGATCGTTCTGCTGTCCGAAACATGAGAGATCACGCACTGAACTGATTATTTTTATTACCGGCCGCGCAATGCAGAACACAATAATTCGGCCGACAGCGCGATCGTTCTGCTGTCCGAAACAAGAGAGATCACGCACTGAACTGATTATTTTTATTACCGGCCGCGCAATGCAGAACACAATATTTCGTCCGATCACGCGATCGTTCTGCTGTCCGAAACATGAGAGATCACGCACTGAACTGATTATTTTTATTACCGGCCGCGCAATGCAGAACACAATAATTCGGCCGACCGCGCGATCGTTCTGCTGTCCGAAACATGAGAGATCACGCACTGAACTGATTATTTTTATTACCGGCCGCGCAATGCAGAACACAATAATTCGGCCGACGGCGCGATCGTTCTGCTGTCCGAAACAAGAGAGATCACGCACTGAACTGATTATTTTTATTACCGGCCGCGCAATGGTGAACACAATAATTCGGCCGACCGCGCGATCGTTCTGCTGTCCGAAACATGAGAGATCACGCACTTAGACTTTTCAATGTGATTTTTTATGAAAAAAAGTATTTTGGCCATAACTTCTAAGCCCATAGTCCGATCGGGTCAGTTTTCAATAGGAAATAATGGGGCAGGATTTTGCGTCGATTGCAACTTGTTACGAGCAAATCGGTTGAGAATAAGTGCCCAAAAAGTGAGCTAGACTTTTTAATGTGCTTTTTTATGAAAAAAAGTATTCTGGCCATAACTTCTAAGCCCATAGTCCGCTCAGGTCAGTTTTCAATAGGAAATAATGGGACAGGATTTTGCGTCGATTGCAACTTGTTGCGAGCAAATCGGTTGAAAATAAGTGCCCAAAAAGTACACTAGACTTTTTGATGTGCTTTTTTATAAAAAAATGTATTTTGGTCATAACTTCTAAGCCCATAGTCCGATCGGGTCAATTTTCAATAGGAAACAATGGGACAGTATTCTGCGTCGAATGCAACTTGTTGCGAGCAAATCGGTTGAGAATAAGTTCCCAAAAAGTGAGCTAGACTTTTTAATGTGCATTTTTATGAAAAAAAGTATTTTGGCCATAACTTCTAAGCCCATAGTCCGATCAGGTCAGTTTTCAATAGGAAATAATGAGACAGGTTTCTGCGTCGAATGCAACTTGTTGTGAGCAAATCGGTTGAGAATAAGTGCCCAAAAAGTGAGCTAGACTTTTTAATGTGCATTTTTATGAAAAAAAGTATTTTGGCCATAACTTCTAAGCCCATAGTCCGATCGGGTCAATTTACAATAGGAAATAATGGGACAGGATTCTGCGTCGAATGCAACTTATTGCGAGCAAATCGGTTGAGGATAAGTGCCCAAAAAGTGAGCTAGACTTTTTGCGCACACACACACATACACACACACATACACACACACACATACACACACATACACACACAGACATCACTCCAATTCGTCGAGCTGAGTCGATCGGTATATAACACTATGGGTCTCCGGGCCTCCTATAAAAAGTTCGTTTTTGGAGCGAACATATAGCCTTTACGTATACTTTGTATAAGAGAAAGGCAAAAAGGTGGAATATAATAGATATTTAGAATTCAATTGATGTATTGAATAATATTACTAGGAACATCAACATATTCGGATGGAAGAAGAGGCGCTGATCAACATGTGTTATAATGTTTATGGGGTGCTTGACAGTTTGTAAGTAAGTGTGACAGTAAGAATCGCCAAATGGAGCGGGCTGGTTCTGATTCAGTGACAAAATTTACGTAATTCCCTCTAACTAAAGTCATGTGCAATCTTCGACAGAAAACTATCCACCAAATGTGATCACCCATTATTCATTACATTGATTTTCGCGTTTGTTTGTAGTTTCCCTATTTCAACACATAAAATGTAGAAGGAAAGAGAGGCTACTAATGTGGGAAGCACGAATGCAAATGCAAATCTTTTTTTCTACAAACAGTGGGTTGTGCTTCCCGAGTGAAATAATCAATGAACCCATACGAAATTCAGATAAACAAATTTGTTACTTATCTTGAAATGCAGTCTACGACCCGTACAGCTTTTGAAGTGCTCCAGCCATTTCATCACAACTTCGTGCTTTACGGTTTGATTGACGTTTGAAAATGAAATCATCCTTCATCCGCAACATATTCGGGACTCTCCAAGATCTCCATGCTACGGTCATTCTTCTTTTTTATTCCTCATCCGGCCATCTTCCTTTACATCTCCTCACATTAGTTATTCGGTTCAATTATTACATTTAAGTTTAGTAGCTTGAAATTCACGACCCAATGGATTTATCATTGCAGTCATCTTCAAAGTGGAATCGTTGAAATTGAAACGCTTCAAAACTTGCTTGACTAGTTCGATGTAGACATTGCTGCAAATATCTCTGAAAGTATTCTTTCGAGCTTCATCCATTCCCCTGAGTCAATGTTTTCTTCTGCAGTCACCCCAACGTAGATTTTATGCTTCGGCAAGATGTTTTCTTATATACTTATCGCCACAAAGTTTGTTAAGAAGCAACATATAGAATGCCTTCATGTCTTCATATATGGTGACGTATTCAGAAGTTTCAGCCTAGAATTTTCTTTTCAACTTGTTCATTAACGGCAAAATGTAAATAGCTTAGGAACTCAAGTATAGGCTTGGTCATTAGATCATTCAAATGCGTCAAGACCCTGTTAGCTGTTGGATTTTTGTCGCAGTTGTACTGAAACGAGAAAAATAGTTTCAACTCTGGCAACCGCTCTAGACTTCGGTTGACCACTGCTTCGAGGGTCAACCATCGTGTTTGAGAAAAGTGCAGCATCTTCAATGGCTGCAGCTCTAGAATTTCCTGGATGGTACTGAATTCGGCGGCTCGCTTGGGGCTGTGAGACAAATAGCTGTATATGTCCCTCAGTACTACGTACGGTGGCAGCGCTTCGCAAGCATAGCCTGCACATAGTGCTAAGGAATGGCATGTACATTTCACAACAATCAAATCTGGGCAATCGTTTTTCAAAAGCTTCATCACGGAATTATGGGAACCCATCATCACGGAACACTATCGGAAGCGAAACCCTTGAGTCGTATTTTATAGTCGACCCCATCCCTTTTGAACTCATCGATAATAGCGTTATATATGGACCGGTGGTCACAAGCCTTTTACTCCACAATTTTATAGAACGTGTCACATACCTGATAATATGTTCAGTTTGTTGCAAATTTTCACGTATATGTGAAAATAAATATACAAAGAATACGACATACCTGAAATTTGTCCGCTTTTGTGTCATCCATAAGCCTCACCACCATCGCAAGAGTCTTCGACGTACTGATATCCGTCGACTCGTCAATCATCAGTGAAAAATTCTGCGACTGCATCTTCTGCACTAGTTCCTCATGTTGCAATTTGGCCAACACACCATCAACAACTGCTCCGACCTTAGTCCTTCCCAACTTCAGCTTAGAAAAAACGGCCGGCTCAGGATCGATCGTTCTGAGAACCGTCGTCGGTGAAAACGAAATGTTGTTCTCCACTGCCCAAGAACAGAGTTTTACTTCGGCCTCCATAACTTTCTCCGAGTATCCATATTTTTCCAAATTTTCTTTCTCTTGTGTCAAAATTTTGGTCGCCGCTTCCTGATGCCGCTTCGTTTGAAGGTGGGTTGATAAACTGGATTTTCCACCACGAGAGATGTTTAGCTTATCCAAGCATATTTTGCACCAAGCGAAAAATGGATCATTTTCATGTCTAAAGGAATAACCTTCATTCGTCAACTTCTCTTTGAACTTTTGCAATGCCTGTTTCTACGCTTCTTTTTCCTACCTAGTGAACCTACAGCCATGATATCGTTAACATTGCCTCCATATCATTACCTGTGGGGTAGCATGAACCCAAATTTTATTACACTCTGATCGAAATCCACTTTGAAATAAGTTTTATCCATTTTATTGTTTTCGATAAAAATGACTATCTTTTAAATGGGGAATCTGTATAAAATCTGTAAAATATCTAAAAATCTGTAATCTGTATTTACAGATTCTTGGTCCGAAAAAGGCTCAAAAATCTGTATCATTACAGAAAAATCTGTATATGTGACAACACTGAACAGAATACCACTGTAGATCCCCGGCACAGTAGCGGTTAAGAACACAGAATGAACAAAAAAATCACTGTCGCCTTCCTTTCGACTAAAAGGAATTACAATTGGTGCAAATATGACAATCGAGAGAAAAATATATCTTACCACGTCTTGCTGTAATCGTAATTTTTGAATTGTCAGTAGGTAATTAAGCGTGCGCGATTAAACATATTAGTCCCACAGTTAAGATCCTTGTTTTCACTGCATTCCCACTGCATGATATTTGAGAAAGTTTATGCTCTTTTCATTGAGCCACTTTTGGTGACAAGCATAGCTTGATCTAAGAGTATAGGACAGACACAAATTAATTATTTCAAAACAACGCAGAACAGATGATGCTGTACGTTATGCTTGTTGCGCAATGAATACACAGTTTATAGGATATCATCACTTATATTCCTCACAATTGTATTGGCGACGAGTTTATGAATCTCACCACCAAAAGCATCTACTTTCATGCAATTCGAGTTCTCATTGAATGATCCAGATGAATAAAATGAACTCTCGCACGATCCAGAAGTCTATGGGACAGTGATGCTGCCAAGCAAGGACCAGTTTGTCGTGAACTGTCTCCTGTGAGGACGGATAAACCAAGTACGGTTCCCCGGTATGAACAACGCGACACTTATGTTACTTTCTGGATTTTACCAACTATCGGAAAGATACGCACACGCCAGTCGGACCACTATTTAGTTCCTGTGGCTTGTTCAAGGATTGTAGAAGGATCAGGCTAAAAGGATTAGCAGTCGTTTCCGGATTGCATTACGAAAGCTAAACTGGATGCGAATAATTAATCAACCGGTCTGCGGTTGTGCAGCATGAAATGATAATTAGAGTGAATGTATAGTTAACGATGGAATGATTTGTTATTTATAAACAACCATGCGCTTCCATAGGAGTTCATAGGTCATGCTGTTTGTTCTGGTACAAGGGTTTTGTTGAATGCGGTCTGCAGCTTTGCATAATGCAGCAAATTATTGGCGTGGAAAATCGTTTTGCGGCTCAGCGGGTGCGAACGCCTCATGCATTTATGTATTTCGTTTTGCGCGGGCTAATATTGTGGAATAAACAAGTGAAATGAATTTATAAGTCATTAAGCGCGTGTTAACCAATGCTAGTCAGGTGGTTGATGAAATAAGGGGAAACAAACAGTGCACGTAGAAATAGATTCGAGTGCGGTGTATAGTAGAAAACGCAATGCTAGCTTGCAGTGTGGGAGCAAACAAGAACAACGTAAGATCTCGTTAGGAATATAAGCTGCGGTAATGTGAAATGTTGATATACGTACCATTATTTCGCTATGGTGTTTTTGCTTTGACATTGCTAGTTTTTGCCTTTCTCGTATACAAAGTAACGTAAAGGCTATATGTTCGCTCCAAAAACAAACTTTTTATAAGAGGCCCGGAAACTCATAGTGTTATATGCCGATCGACTCAGCTCGTGTGTATGTGTGTGGGCAAACTAATCTAACTCATTTTCAGGCACTTATCCTTAACAACAAGTTGCATTCGACGCAGAATCTTATCCCATTGTTTTTTTTATATTGAAAATTGGACAGATCGGACTATGGGTTTCGAAGTTATGGCCAAAATACTATTTTTATAACACACGAGAAAGGCTCTATCACCGCTAGGTGGATGATTCTGTTTTTTTTGTGAATGCGCTTTATCTTGTTGTAGTAATCAAGCGGTCATTATGTGAATTGGAATCTTAGATGCCACTACATGATAAATCAAATGTTCATGTACTCGAAAAAGTTGTAGAATAAGAACATGTCAAATTTATCAGAAAAATGAATTTATAGAAGGTAAGCTTGATTCTTGGAATTTTATCAAATTATGCGACAAGATTGGAGACAATATAATACTACAGTTCGTAGTATTCTGACAACAGTAACAGTAAAAACCCAGATTAATCCACCTAGCGGTGATGATGCCTTTCTCGCTCATTATAAAATTTGTCGAGAAAAATTCTTTAGAGAGGTCAAATAGAACAAATATAAAGCAATTAATGGTTTTGACTGTTATATAGACTTAAAAAATGTGGCAAAATTGGATCGTGGAGAAACCATATCAAAACCGTCATAAAATCAGGTGTAGACGAAATCAGGGTCGAGTCGAGTCATCTTGTACATATTCGTTCATGGAATGATGCTATGGCAGTTTCATTGCAAAGAATTGAAAATATTTTTTTTGAAGTTAAATTGTAAACAAATAATCAATCAAAAGCCTGAATGCGTCCATTTTTGAAAGAATTAAAACCAAAAATAGTGAACTATTCAAATTACACATGTTCCAAAATCTGAAAAAAATCATGATGTCTTCGAAATATTGAGAATGTAGCTAAAACTATTTTGAGAGCCTGTTCCGACTACAAGCTTTATCAGGATAAAGCTATAATAAGGAGGCTGTTGATATCAATGTTGTCGTGTAACATCTCGTAATCTAAACAAACTGTAAGCGTCACCTTTTAGAAAACCAAACCAAACGTATGTAGCAAACATTTTTGACAAACTACAACCTATTTAAATTATTATTAAGACGTACTACATCATTATCGGATAATAGTAAAAGAGTAAAAAATTGATTACCTACCTGATAACTTTCCCTCAAAGCCACAAACGCTCATTAATAATGAAATTTATTTTTTTTAACGATAATTCAAACTACGGACAAAACAAGCTCAAATCCTATTCTCGGTTAGGTATAGAAAGCTTGTGGTAGATAGAAGTGTTGTTACGCTGGAAACTAACTGGAAGACTTGATACTTTGAATTTCCCTGATTAAAGCAGAACTCGTCATCTCCTAACTCACAAACCAATTGAGTAGCTTACTCCGATATATGTGTAATTAGTCCTACAAAGGGTTTCAAAATTCCATCAACCGAGCTAGCGATTTTTGGATTTCAAGGTTTTAATTATATCCACGGAAATCAAATTGAACATGAGTTATGAATAGTATTAATCGAATGATTTAAGATAAACGCAATTGAAAAACGCTCATTTCTATGAACATTGAAGTTACTCCGCCTCTCCTTTATGGAATATTTCTGTTCCAAAAAAGCGTGACTTGAGACAATTTTCAATCTGTATTTGTCGATGACATTTGACTTCAATAGCTACGAATTCACATACATTTTTTAATATTCATGTAAAAAAAAACCTGACAGCAGAATAGAACTGCTATCGACTACGCGGCTTTTTCTACTCAGATCTCTCTTTGAACGTGCTCGAAAAGTAAGTTAGTTCTTAATACCTAATTTATTTATTTATCATCAGACTAAGGCCGGAGTGGCCTGTGCTGCACATAAAAGACTTCTCCATTCAGCTCGGTTCATGGCTGCACTTCGCCAACCACGCAGTCTGCGGAGGGTCCGCAAGTCGTCCTCCACCTGATCGATCCACCTTGCCCGCTGTGCACCTCGCCTTCTTGTTCCCGTCGGATCGTTGTCGAGAACCATTTTCACCGGATTACTGTCCGACATTCTGGCTACGTGCCCGGCCCACCGCAGTCTTCCGATTTTCGCGGTGTGAACGATGGATGGTTCTCTCAACAGCTGATGCAACTCGTGGTTCATTCGCCTCCTCCACGTACCGTCCGCCATCTGCACCCCACCATAGATGGTACGCAACACTTTCCTTTCGAAAACTCCCAGTGCGCGTTGGTCCTCCACGAGCATCGTCCAGGTCTCGTGTCCGTAGAGAACTACCGGTCTTATAAGCGTTTTGTAGATAGTCAGTTTGGTACGGCGGCGAACTCTATTCGATCGGAGCGTCTTGCGGAGTCCAAAGTACGTACGATTTCCAGCCACTATGCGTCTCCGAATTTCTCTGCTGGTATCGTTATCGGCGGTCACCAGTGAGCCCAAGTACACGAATTCTTCAACCACCTCGATTTCGTCACCACCGATAGAAACTCATGGTGGGTGGCTCACATTGACCTCTCTTGAGCCTCTTCCTATCATGTACTTCGTCTTCGACGTGTTGATGACTAGTCCAATCCGTTTAGCTTCGCTATTCAGTCTGATGTAGGCTTCCTCCATCCTCTCAAAGTTACGTGCCATGATATCAATGTCGTCGGCGAAACCAAATAACTGGACGGACTTCGTGAAAATCGTACCACTCGTGTCAATCCCTGCCCTTCGTATTACTCCCTCCAAAGCGATGTTGAATAGCAGACACGAAAGACCATCACCTTGCCGTAACCCTCTACGGGTTTCGAAGGGACTCGAGAATGCCCCTGAAACTCGAACTACGCACATCACCCGATCCATCGTCGCCTTGATCAACCGTATCAGTTTATCCGGAAATCTGTGTTCGTGCATTAGCTGCCATAGCTGATCCCGATCGATTGTATCATATGCGGCTTTGAAGTCGATAAATAGATGATGTGTGGGCACGTTGTATTCGCGGCATTTCTGCAATACCTGACGTATGGCGAACACCTGGTCTGTGGTAGAGCGTTCACCCATAAATCCCGCCTGGTACTGCCCCACGAACTCTCTTGCAATTGGTGTTAGTCGACGGCATAAAATTTGGGAGAGTACCTTGTAGGCGGCGTTCAGCAATGTGATTAATACCTAAATTCTGGTTAAAATTTGTATGGTCAATTTAATACAAAACAATGTGCAGAAACTTAATGAATAATGAAACAGGATTCGCCGTCTTATACAACTTGTTGTGAGTAAACAAGTTAAGACCAAGTGCCCTAAAACTAAGTAATTTTTTTAAATACATTTTACGAATAAAAAATTAGTTCTTGATCATCCTATGATTTTTTTTTATATATTGGCTAAAACTTTCGAGTCCAGAGTCCGATCAACCCAGTTTTCAATGGGAAACAATCGTATAGGATTCCCCGCCGAACACAATTTGTTGCGAGCAAATCGGTTGATGAAAACTGATTGAAAAGTTGGCAAAGTTGGAAAAGTAGAAAGTATATCTACTCCTTTTTTGCTTAAAAATGTATTTTGACCATAGTTTTTGATCCCGTCTGCCCAGTTCTCAATAGAAAGCAATGGGACGGGATTCTCTGTCGAACGCTACTTTTTGCGAAACAATCGGTAAAGGATAAGTGCCAAAAAAGTGAACTAATTTTTTCACTCGTCTTCGTCCAATGAAAATATATTTTGGCCATAGCTTCTGAGCCCATAGCCTGATCCTGCCAATTTTCAATAGGAAACAATGGGACAGGATTCTGCGTCGAATGCAACTAGTTACGAGCAAATAATAAGGGTAAGTGCCTGAAAAGTGGGCTAGACTTTTTGCGCATATACACACACAGACATTACCTCGATTCGTCGAGCTGAGACGATCGGTATATAACACTATGGGTCTCCGAGCCTCCTATAAAAATGTTTTTGGAGCGAACATATAGCCTTTACGTATACTTTGTATACGAGAAAGGCAAAACTTAAAAAAATTCAGCTTAAAAATAACTAAAACTATTTTTCAACTTACAGAACCTAAGGCACTATAAACAAAGACACGAAAGCTGATCACTGAACAAACAAATCAACCGGCAACCCCGAATGCGCAACACTGCTGATGCTGAATATACTTTTCCAGTTGGTCTAAAAAAATAAAATATGATTTAAAAATATTGAATTTGTATCGCGTTCACCGTAATCGGGTTGTTAATTCACTACAAACAAATGAAGTTCATTTTCAAACATTTGTTAAGGTCGATTAGCCCATAATCATCAAAAGATAATAAAATAATAATTGAAACATGTCTTTAAAATAGCCCTCACGCGATTTTTTGGAATGACAGGTCTCTTGCTCGATTTGAATGATATTGACAGTAAACTTGGAATTCCAATTGGAACATTTCCTGTCTTTGTTTATAGTGTCTTTAACAGAACCAATAGTTCTACAAATAGATTTCTAACAGAGAAGAAATTTCAGCATTAACCCATATTTGATCAAAAAAATTATTTTAGTCAATGTTTTTTAATTTTTTTTTTAAAAGTTTTCTAAAGGCAGTGGAAATAATTTTATTTTGATATTATTTTTTCCTAGCAGCACAGAGTTGCCGTAGCAAGCATATCTGTCCAATAATTGCTTGATATCTCATCTGTAAAGGACAGCTATACTTTGAAAGGGAGAAAAAGTGATAAAGAGTTTCATACATGGAATCAATATTGGTTAGTTTATCCAAAATATATTTCCTTTTCCTGCTGCTTGATCATAAATAAAACTTGATACTACTTGCTTCCTATCTCTCGAGAACCCATAATCTAAAAAAATGTGTCGTAACCCGAGCAGGAAAAATTGGCTCAATAATACCAAATTTTGTTATTAATACCATTCTCTGTTATGAACTAGCCCTGCATAAGAGGTAAAATACCAAAGGAATAATACCAAAAACTAATATGTACAATACTTAAGCCATAACAAACTCAGGTATTAAATTGAATTTCAATACCAAATGCATAACCAATTATTACTTATTCGTTTGGTATTGAAATACCTAAGCATGGTATGCCTCAAGTATTCTGCATATAAGTTTTTGGCATTTTACCTCTTATGCAAGGCTAAATCATACCAATTTTTGTTATCGAGGTCGTCGCTCCTGCTCGGGAAGTTATTCCTATCAATGGCATGCGAATATGAAGCTGGTAAAGAAAATTGTGCCCTAGTAGTGCTGACATCCCTTTTTCGACCATCTCACTGTTCGTGGGAAATTCTCTGGAAATACTGCCAGAAAAAACCCCTGACGAGTGCAGTACAGAACAGTACAGTAGTATTGTATCAATTGGATTGTAATTTGGTGTAACAATTACAATTACGTAACTAAGTTGTCACAGGCGTTTCGCATAATTATTTCAGACCACAATACATGTTTAATGCGGAGCACAAAACCAATTGTCATCGGTTTGCATATTTCCGTTAATTAAATTAATGTGAACTTAAAACATCCACCCACAGGAAAACATAAAACAATTCCATCGCACCTAGATGAGCCGACCACAAATGTTAATAAGCCGATTATGGTTCCGATACAACTGGTTCTATGAGTGAAACTTGTTTAAAAATACCGCCGTCGGGGATGACAATGGGTCTAGGGGTGGGAATTTGCTTTCACCGACAGTATGGATGTCAGATAACAGAATCCTTCAAACAGGCCTTTTATAATTTAGTTTGTTGCCTCCAAATACATTCACTCTATTCTACAAGTACTTGATGCAGTGACTGTAGCAGTATCAGCAGTAAAAATGGGAGCACATATCTCACCCATCGACAGAGTAAAATAAAAAACTTCATACTAGTATTCCAGCGACATGTTATTGCATATCCTCTTTTCATACGGATATGCGATTAGTGACAGTAGCTTCCAATCGGTTGAATGTTTTTTTTTTGTTTGCTATTTTTATTTGTTAATGATCTATTACATGGACTCTACTCATCTCTTATAGCCTATTCAGTTTACGCCATTTATGATAATAAATGTCATGATGAAGAGTAACTTATATTTAACACAATAATATTCATTGCGGAGCGTGGAGACGTGACCTTCTTAGAAGTTTTCGCACCCGTCGATCCATTGATTGCCCATTAATTGTGTGCCCACCAGAAACGATGATCCCAGTAAAAGCGCTACCACTGGTTGACACGACATCAACATACATTATTAGTTATTGTTGCCAAATAAGGTCTATTCGTTCTGTTTTCCAAATTTGTTCAATTTGTTTTATTTGATTTATTTCATTTTCTTAGACGTGAAATGTAAATCGCAAAAGTAGAGAAACTCCGTTTTATACAAATAAACTGCGTGAGCATGGCAAAAAACAGAACACTGGAGACACAATTTCATCAAAAGTCATTTATGCAGAATTTTAATTATGATAATGTGAACGATGGAATAGTAGAACATTCTTAATTCATCCTATGGTCATACAGGAGCCCGTAGCAAACGTGCCATCATCGACTATTGATAGCTCAACGGCCTAGTGGTTTCACTTGACACTTTGTTACTACAAGTAGTTCCATAGAGAACAAACGACTCTCCATGGCCACTAGGATACTCAGAGGGAGCAAGAGCGATAGCTTCACATCGAACATCATCCCTCGTCCTGGCATTGTGAGTGATGATGCCTCACAGTTTTCGCTGCACGCTCATAAATGTATTACACCACCATCGTCTTGTCGTATGCATGTCTTTACACAACAATGTAAGCAAATTATCCGAGCGGCATGCCGTCAGAGACTTAACAGGATGCAACGCAAAGTCAATTTAGCAGTGATACGCTTGTTCTTCTTGTTTTTCTTCTTGATATACCAATGAATACATAATTCATCAAGATTATCTTAGTTTGTGGTGAAACTATGCTGCAATGTCATTTTAGGCCGTGATTCAAAATATTTTCAAATTCTCTGCTTGTCTTCTTCATATTGGCATTACATCCTCTACTGGTACATTGCCGCCTCACAGCTTAGTGTTTATTCAGCACTTACAGTTATTAACTGCGAGATTTCTAATCCATGGTACTAGTTTTGCATTCGTATAACATGAGGATAGCACGAGATACTTTTATGCCCAGGGAAATCGAGACAATTTGCAATTCGAAAATTTCCTAGACCGGCACCGGGAATCGAACCCAGCCACCCTCAGCATAGCCTTGCTTTATAGCCGCGCGTCTTACCGCATGGCTAAGGAGGGCCCCTTCCTTTAACACACTTTATTTCATTCGTTTGTACAAACGCGGTTGTTGAATAAAGATCAAGGAAATGGTAGCTCCTGGCTCTTCAAGTTTATACCTAAGCATTAAGCGCATCAAGCGAGTAGAAATAAGCACCGTAGTAAGATAAGTACCTAGATAAATTATTATACCTACGCATAGTATAAATAGTGTAAGCTGCGATCATTTTCTTCAAGTCGAGTCACTGAAGACGGCCTTACTGTTGAGGTCGAAATACGTATCTGTCAGGATACAATTAAGTGGTGGAATTCAATGGGATTGTTTAAACTCGTCTTATGACAGGTGAAAACATTCCACTAAAAAGCTCAAAATAATTTTCTACTCAAGAATGTTGTTGTTTCTTAAAGAATTTGCCAATGCTTGCAGAAGTTTGTATAAATTGTACCCGCTTTTAAAATGAAATCAATTAGTTCTAATATAGTTGGACGTAGTGTATCCATTGTCCTTGTCACATAAGATACATACTCAGGCAATAGCGAATATTGAAAAGCTTTCAATTAAAACTGCGGATATGCTAATACAGTTATGATCCAATTTTGTCACAACAACCCGATTTTGTTTACCCCCGATTTTATCACGTTTTCGATCCAATTTTATCACGTTTTCGACCAGATTTTGCTACACCAAATTTTTTTGAAAATGATTGTCGTTCTTCTTTCATACATAATACAGCAAACAACAATGATTTTCATTTAATAATTTTCGCCGCCTGTAGTTTCTTATGAATGACTTGTTTCTTATGAAGGATCATGTAAGCATTTTCGATAAGAAATAACGGGTACCGTTCACACATTTTGACTTTCCCGCAGGCATAAACCGATTCATATTTGTGAAATGGAATAAAAAATTGAAAATAAAAAAAAATCCGATTTTGTCACATGCCCTATTTTATCACTCCAACATTCATTAGGCGGCTGATAGAATAAGGATATTACTGTAGAACACTAAGTTGAACCATAGAAAAAGAAGAAGCCATAGAAAAAAAATGAATAATGTAGTCCAACATTTTGGGGAACATTTCCATTTCCCAACCTACGCTCCCATATTTGACTCAAAATAAGAAAATATTAGGGCCAGGGGCCACAATAAACCACGCAATTATGCATGGGTGGATGGAAAGCAAATGTGCACACATGTATGGAGAGGCTTGATTGATAATCACGGTTGATGTCTACACATATGGCGAAAAAAGCTTTCTATTCAATGGCTATTCATATAGAATTATACTTAGGCTGACCAGATCATTTCGGTGAAAAAATGGGACAAACGCACTTGCGAAACGGGACATTTCAAAAAACCTGGTGAGAAAATTTTTGAGCTGTGGAAATTTCAAAATTTATGGGCTTAATTTTCATTTTTCGTGTAAAAAGTTAGAGAAATGTTTTAGAGTGAATCATTCACCACCAGTTAGTTGGGGAAAATACTACACATAATTCGAAGGGGCGCAGAATACGAAGGAACATTGTTTACGTTAATAACGCATTTATTAAAATATTTTTAAAAAATAGAGGAGCTTTGAAATTTCACTATACTCTTAAACGTAGATTTTATGACTGATCAATATCAATTGAAAATAACAAAAATAAAATAGCGAAAAGAGCAATAGGGTAGGATTATAAATTTTTCGTGCTCTCTTAAACCCTTTTTCATAAATATCTGTGAGGGAAAATCTTTGGATATGAATAACAAAAATCTCAACAAGAAAATAACATTAATAAAATGCAATTTTAATTATTCACAGTACTTTTTGAACGAAATTGATTTAAATGACGCTAGGGCTTCTAAAAAGGCGGGACTCAAGCTATTTCGTCGCCAAAGGTAAAACAAATCCCGGTTATTTATAGTTTCTGGTTTACAGTTCGAAAATTTCCGCCGGATTGTATTTTGAATCGGGCCGAAATTCTAACTTCCTAGAACGGAATCCCATGAATCCCGCCCACACATATGGAAGCGAAACTAGCCTTAAAGTACGTAAGGACCGAAATCCAAACAAACTTTCCCTCCGTACGAAACTGCCTCAAACTCAGTTTGTTGAACCGATTTAGGGTAAACTGGGGTAACATGTAACCCCGAGGCAAAACGACCTTTTGGCAATTTTGGCGGCGTTTCAGACATATTTTCAGGAATGTTTACTGCTGGACTGGTAGTTCGAGATCCGAACTACATGCGCTGTAGCAAATATGCTCGAAAAATAGCTGAAAATGTCCTCAAAAACGTCAAAAGGTCGTTTTGCCCCGGTGGTGCATATTACCCCAGTTTCCCCTATATATTTTTTAAATTTTCGTCGATTTTTACAGTAGATGATTTCGAAATATTCAGAATTATTCAGAAAGATTTTGAATGGTTCCTTGTTTCGAAAAGAATCAATCGATTGAAACTTATTTAGTAAAGCAGGTTTGAAAAAAAAACAGAAAACAGAAGAATAATGAACTCAATCTGGAAATTAGAATGTCTGTCCCTGCGCTTCATTTTATTGACGTTGAGGCCTGACCTGATTTTCAGGATGTACTTGCCTACCAAGTTACCGGTTCCGATTAATTCATTGATGAAATTGGTTAAATTTTCAATGGCTTCGAAATAAGCAGAACAAAGTCATTGAAATGTAACTGTATGAAGAAATCTCCCGGTAACACCCGTTGTCATTAACTGCATGTCAATCCATGCAAAATACATAACGGCGTAAATAGCTTTCTTTGAAAATCAACACAAATAACATAACATCTCTTGTTATGTTATTTGTGTTGTTTGATAGGTTTCGTCCAGTTTCTTTGTATTTAGTTTTAGATTCCTGCCTAAAACATGGATTTTGGAAGAATCAATGAAAAAACGGGACAAATTGAGGATTTTCTAGATTACGACGGGACAGCACAATAAGGTCTAAAAAACGGGACTGTCCCGTTAAATACGGTACGTATGGTCAGCCTAATTATGCACAAAATTTAAGTACAAAGCTTTCGAGAAAATGGATTAAAAATCGCTCCAGATCAAAAGGTTGATAATATCATAATGAACACACCCTATAAGTTTTTAATCAATGTAGGAAACAAAAAAAATCGTTACACACAAACTACGGAAAGTAAAACAGAATTGGCTTGGCGGTTTAAATATGAGCCGGTTCTCAACAATAACGCCACAGTTTCTTTGGCTCGGGAACGACGAAGATCAGCTTATAGTGATGCTTCGGTATGCAAAAAGTTGTTATAAGCAGTATCCTGGATGAGCTCAGTGCTTCCATACCTAGAATTGTCTGGCTCTAAAAGAAGCGAACCATTACGGAAGCACGCCACTGACGACCGGACCATGAAGCATTAATGAAGGCTTCCTTAGCATCTTCAGCGTTAGCAGTATTTCAGCTGTCTGCCGGCTTTTTAGTGGATATGGATAATAATTCACGAAGCAACCTTTTTGGCTTCTAGCCAGTGAATGATTGTGCGGTTCTAACATCACCGTTGTGTACCGCAAGTGCTCGATAATAAAAAGAGTAGTTAGGGTATGAATGGAAAATTATCATAAACCAACAGCATACACAGTGTCATCTAAAATTACTTCACGCGACGGATCTAAAAATCTGCTTTAATAGATTTATTTAATATAACAAGGAAAACAATTATGTAGATGTGTTTTACGACAGGATGAACTGATCTATCATTATAACATGTTCAAGTATAATCGAACATTATAAGTCTCTCTGATCGAATCACCATAGTAATAACAACAATGTATAGTGTTGGTATTTGGACCACGGGTTGGAATATTGACGTTTTGCTGTCAGCACCAAGGGAAGCGATGGATATAAGAGTTGTAGGGTGAGAGGTTAAGCCGCACGAAATGCGGTCTATATGGAACCCAGATTTGCGTTTGATAAAGATTTCAGTTTTCTTTTAAACGTTTCTGTACATCAATCGGAATATGAGTCTATTCGGGATTTGAATCAAAACGGTATCTTAACCGACCGTCTGCTGCAGTCGTTATTGAAGCACTCGCACAACATTGTCGAGTGCATAAAAAAGGACGTTCTTCCTGCAACTCCTAATATTCATGCCTTGTCCCTTTCCGGCAGTCGTGGCCTTCGATGTGACAAATGCTTCCACATTTCGATGTCTATGCAACTGTAAGCACTGCGCATCGAACGCAGTCCGCAGTCCCATCATGAAAAAGACACTGTCGGCTGAGTGTAGAGCGATAGCCGAAAATTTTGCGAATATTTGAATAAACTCCGGAGGGTGTAGTACTAATTAGATTTTAATGTTATCGCATCGTTCCCCAAAAGTATTGCCAACAGTCAGCTAGTTAGCCATCCCTTTTAAATAACTGGTAGGTTAATCTTTCAACAATTATGGATTGAAAGAGTGACGTTTTGATCAATTGTACAACTTTTCATTCATCATGAAATAGTTGAAGGATTTGGAAAAGTTCATTAATTTAACATGGTGAACAATGGAATAACAACTAGATTGTTTAGAGGCATCAGAATTTCTTCTCATATTCTGAATCTGCTGGAAAAAAACTGATTTTTCAGAATTTCATTTTTCATTTACATTTTCAATTTATATGATACTACTGAATCATTCCTATGCTGCAAGGTCCAAATGTATTTTTATGAATGGAATGTTAGTGTCAGTCTATCGATGAAAAGGATTTTTTTTGTAATTTAAAACTTATTTACACTCTTAGTTAGACAATCTTCATTGATCGCAGCTATAGACCTCCTTAGTAGCAGTGAGTTGGTCCATTCATGCAAAGGTTTCGAAAATGGAATTTGAGATAGACTACAACATAGCCTATAACAAAACATGCACGCGACACTTTTCTGACGTAGGATTATTTCTTTCGGGAAGATAGATGGTCATTCTCCAGATTCGAATTTGTGGTCTGGAAGTGAGGTTTAATCACTTAACCGTCTTCCAATCGATTTGGAAGATTTTGGTATCAATCGACCAACTATTAAAACAATGGATCTAATGGTGGTGGGTGGCGATTTGTTTTTGATTTTTGTTGTTTTAATTTCAAAGCCTACTTTACATCTCAATGGCCTAAAAGCTTACTGCCAAGTATATGAACAGGGAAATATAAATTATTTGTAGATAATCACTTTTAATCCCCTTTAATTTATTGGTATCTCTTGAAGTGGACGGATCTCGGTATTTAACACCTCATGTAATCCTACGTCCAATTGGCAGTCTTGTCTAAGATAAGGGAACTATCCCGATCTCCATCTCACTGAACATATATTCATCTCATCGCGAAACAATGAAATACAGCACCAATTTTGTCGCTTCTTTTTATCAACATGCGTGCTCACTGCTGAAAAAATAACAAAAATAAGAAATAAATCAAATTGCTTTCCATTGCTTTGTATTAGATGGGATGAATATCGGACCCATGAGATGAATTCCAGGAGCAGTTCCCCAACATGTTTGGTAACGTTTTTGTAAAAAAAAACTTAAAACTAAAAGAAATTTTGTTAACATTTTTTACTATGTCGGAAACTCGATTATGCATATGCACAACATGTGATAGATTTAGTTCGGAAAAGGTATTGGAGGGCAACTTCTCCCTTCAGTGGGGTTTGATCCCATGAAACCAGTACGCTAGACATCGCTAGACAGTACCCTACTTCATCGAGCGCCGTTTCTGATGAAGCAAGTGCGTAAGAGCCAGACAATACTAAATACTCATCCTACTTGGTTGGCATTGTACAACAATACATATGAGAGAGTTAGTTCTGAAAATGTATTGCGAGAGTTCGGCTACGTGCCCGGTGCTGGGAATTTGGTTTCATCAGTACCCGCTAAGCTGCGGTCATTCGTAGCTTAGTAGGAAAGGGACCTGTCTAGCGTATTGGTTTCGTGGAATCAAACCCCACCGAAGGGAGAAGTTACCCTTCAATACCTTTTCCGAACTAAATCTATCACATGTTGTGCATATTCATAATCGAGTTTCAGACATAGTAATTAATTTCCACTCCGGCTTAATAGGGTAAGCCGGTATAATGCGCCTCACCTAGCCAAAACGCCACCCTTTCATTTCCAGCAAACTATAACTAACTAAGGGTAAAAAAACAGTTGGTACCTTTAAATATTTGTAAAACCATCATACTATGTGAATGTGGAAGTATTTTTGTATAACATAATAAAAATAATAGCAAAATACAAAAAGTTACAGTTTTGATGTAACTTTTCATGTTTGTTTGCTCAACATTCTGGAGCGACGCTAGCATACTGTCCGCAAAACTTGCACTGGAACACTCAGCTGGGCAACCAAGTAACTTTTCTCAATGGTTAATATGATATAAAATTGTCACTATCTTCAAAAATGTAACGGTTTTCGAAATTATATTTCACTGGTCAAAACGCCCCAGTGTAGGCAGAACGATATGCCCTTACCAACTGAACATAAGGGCGGCGAGCTTGCAACAGTTGCTTCCAAATTATATGGAAAGTATTGAAATGTAAGTCAAATCTGCTCAAATGGACTTATGTTGGTTTTTTAATGTCATGCACATAAGGATTTGTAACCCATTTATTATGGGATTGATAAAATTTTAAAGAAGGGCTATGAAACGACTTTGGTTAAGGTGGGGTGTATTGCCCTGGCACTTTTTGAAATCCATTTTTTCACGACTTTTCAAAAAAGCTTTATTACTTGTTCTCTGTAATATTTTTATATGACTACTAACTGGCAATGCATTTGCGACTTTTTGGACTACCAAATAACACAAAGTTTGCATAAATTGCGTTGAAAAGTAAAAAGTTATCAAGATATTGCCTTAGGGGGCATATTATACCGTCTTACCCTACCCGGAACATAGGCAATTAACTTGGTGCCGAAATATTTATTTTAATGACGATTTTGTGATAGAAGGTCCAGAGACCCATAGTGTCATATACCAATCGAGTCATCTCGACGAGTTGAGATGATGTCTGTCTGTTTGTGCATATAATGTGCACAAAGTTAAATTCACTCATGTTTTAGGGACTTATTAGGGACTTATTAGGGACTTATTATTATAATCGTTTCCCATTGTTTCCGATTGAAAATTGGCCAGAATGGACTATGGAATCGAAAGCTATGGCCAAAATACGACTTTCATACAAAAAACTCGAAGAGAAAACTTCACTCATTTTTCAGTATATCCAAGGCACGAGAAAGGCAGAATGGATCAATCAGGTGTTTTTTTCAGGAACGATTCAGTGTGTTTACCCAAGACTAGTCTTTCCGTAATCACTCCATGCAAAAAATTGTCCATATCTTTGGAAAAGTATATCATACCAATCAGTATCGCAGTCCAATTAACAACAACTCTACGCTACAACTGAGTTTTCATTTGCATGCAAACACCATCAAGCATAGCAAATCATCCTAATTATGATATCGCATCCTTCTTTGCAGCACACGGTACTCGGATCGGGCGGAGTGTTGTATGGAAATAGCAACATCCGCATCTTGCTCGATAGACTCGAGCTGCGGATGCCCACCAACAGCGAGAGTTAGAACACACCGGATCTGCACCATATGTATTCACATTTGTCCTATCCACCACCTCCTTTCTCTCTCTCATGCATTGAAAACATCAAATGCAAATTAAATTATTTGGCATTGTTACGACGGAACCGGGAGTAGGAATATGTCCTGCTGTCGTGTCGATTTTTCATTCGAACATCCGATCTGTTGGGTAGGCTATTGGAAACACTACCGGAATCTGAGCCAATAGACCGTTTCGATCCGCTGCTGCTCGTGTATATTCCCGTACGACTTCCGCGACGAACGCATGATGAACCACGTGAACCATGATGAACATTTCGTAGCTAGGTGAGTATTAAGCTACAATGACTAGCATAGGTGTGTCTCAGAGAAAGCCAATGCGACTGTAGTGCTTCTGCGTCTTCTGCCAATGAAAAATAGCTACACGCTCAATTGTGGATGATTCTGTATAGCACCCAAACTCAATGGTCCATAGATGCTTCATCAAACCTTGCTGCTTCTTTCATAGTTGTGCAGATACCAAATAAGCAAATGATGTATCAGATTACTGTGTACCTTGTTAGCTTGGCTAACCGTACTCAAAAACAACGAAGAGGAGCTAAAAAGTTATCAATCAACTGTTGGCAATACAGTACAGACCTGGGGTAGTGATGTCCCGACTCTTCACCACGTGGTTCAATATCCACTCCCTCTATACTCGCTAATGAACTAACATTTGATCACCAATTTCTACAGTTTCTTCTGTTTGGCCATTGTTATTCGCTATGGTTCGGTGTGCAGTAGATTGAGTCCAATAATCGGGTTGTACACTTCCTTTCTATTAACGCTCTTTACGGCTCGTAATGGGCATGTCAATAATGTGTCTTGATAATATCTAAAAATGTAACATAGCAAATAAGGATGATAGTGTTAAGAAATCACGGAACACCTAGTCTAAGAGATGAATGCATGTATTAGATAATTTAGCAAATAAAATAGGGTAAAGAAAATGTCAAGGTTAAAATAAGATTCAAATTTAAAAAGAATGTTTTAGTTGTTCATGTATTGTAAGCAATAAAAATTATGTTAGAACCAATCAAAATTATGTTAGTAAACTTTACATGAAATCCCAAATAATAATTTCTGCAATAACCTACGTTCCAAAATTAATTTCCCATTTTTTTTTCAATTACATATGTCCAACTAATGCACTATGCGTCCATCTTTCCATGTGGGAGCTCTCGCTCAACATGGTGGAGCTATGGAGGGAAGCGGCCCAATACAGTCTCCTGGTTGGTAACTACGACGGCGCCACAGCCATCCTGAAGTCGCTGGCTATGCCGCTCGTCGGTCGCTAGATTACAAATCAAGGTAAAATATTGCTGTAAAAATGAAATTAATGTTAACACCCGCTCGCACAGATATCGGCACAGTAAATGGGTGCCTGATGGATGGTGGTGAATTGAAATTATAAATTTGAAGGGAAATATAACATTATTTGCAGAGCAGATCTCCGTTGCAACATAGTTAATGTTATTATTGACAATTTATGCTGTGAGCGTACTACGGCAGTAACAAAGCACAAAATTCTCATCTTGTAATTGACCAAATCGATACATAAAAGGGTGTATGGGGATATCAGGAGTGATAAATTTATGTAATCAATCGAAACTAGCTTGCTGGGCTTTCAATTACAAATATACAGTAATAAAACTATACAATTCGTCCTGTTTATTAATTAATTGCAGACACCTACACCTGATTACAGAATAATAACAACAAAAGCCGTTTTTAATACTAAATGGAAACTTTGTTACTAATCAAAACAAATGTCCGCACCGGCATTGAAAATCACCAAAAGCGGAATCCAAAACCTCGCCGATTCAAACCTGAAACGACACCTGGAATGCACTGTTGCTTATCATCTGGCGTTTGTCGCTGGGTTCATATAGTCAGATATGGCCAGATACGATCGGACCGACCGAGAGCACTTTACGCAGATCTAAGTACAGTAGCCGTTCGATAACTGCAACGCATTCTAGACGTCAAACGGTTGTCAATCGACGTCAGATGCAATAAATGTGCATCTAAATGTGCAGCGCAATGCAGCTGTCATTGAATCTGACATCAGATTGAAGTTTAGCGGTCCGATAACTGCAAAACTGTTGCAACTATCAAATTGCAGTTAAAAAGCATTGCAGTTATCGAACGTCTATGTACAAAGGGGTTTTCCGCTGCGCTGAAAAATTCATTGCACCGCTGACCCAGTGGGGTTATTGTTATTGCCCATCATGGTTGTGAAACCATTACAATGTCTTCAACAATGGTACTGTTGCGATGCAGTGACTGGGCTGTGTAGCTGATGGCATTAATTAATTTTATCTTCATGGTGTAGCTGCGTTGTCTCTCAAGTTGATTCTAATCTGTTTTCTATCGCAGATTAGTTCATGCAAAGGGGCGTTACGCGCAAGTTTTTACCTGATGGGACAATATTAGCCCTTGGAGGAATATGTACGCGGTATGGCTGTTGGGTGATGGTGGATAGGGCTACCTCTAGCTGCATGGTTGCTACTCTGGCACGGAACGTGACTTTTGAAACTATATTTGGCTACACTCTCGCATGTTTGAGGGTGTTATGAATGACAACAATTCTCTAGTCAGGAACATGCAGTAAACCGATTACGCACACGTCAGCAATTATCTAATACAAACTTATGATGGGAACCGTGTACCCAACATTGATATCTTGAGGGGGAAAATGTTTTTCAAAGCTTGTACATCAAGCCAACGTCGGATACTAGATTCTCTAACGAGTCTACAAAAAATCTTTATGAAATCTGTTTAGTTGCGTGATTTACTAAATGAGTATGAACAAATATATGAACCTTACACTCAATCAACTATTATATATTCACTACTTAAATGTCTTTGAATCTATGCTGTCCAAACGATATTGTTTAAATGAAGATAAACGTGAATTCATTGAAGTTTGGCCTATGAAGTCCTATCCTGTACATTTTGTTCTTGGAAAATTGGGCGAAACCTACCTATTGCAAAAACATAAAAATCAGGTTTGAATATTTAGCTTAGACTTGTTGACGATGCTTTAGTGCCGCATAGTATTTGATTTTCCATGCTGCCTGTCAATGAGTGCTTGTAGCATCAACTACCCATTTTTGATGGTTCCGAACACATGAAAACATAAAGCTGATATGATGTTGCATTGTCCTCACTAAATTGATTGAATTACTGCAAACCAGTTGTATAGAAAAAAATCCGCTGGACTTTTGACGTTCTTTTTCTACCTGCTCTTATCGTTTCAGACCATTTAGGCTTTCGATAGACTTCGGGGACTAGTAACTTAGCTAAGGATGTTATCGATCATTTAGTAATCTGCCTTCGATCATTTAGTAGTTTCTCAGTAACTCATTGCAGAGGCTAATTTTCAAAATGTGTTGTATGTGGACTTCTAGTGCAAAGATTTATCTACAACTCTGCCTAACAGTTCGTTGTTTGAATTTCACTAATAACGGAACTATACCTCTAGTAGCAGTAACTTAGACTAAATGATTGCATATTTTGTTATCATTTAGTATAAGTATAGCAACTAGCACCGTAACTCCTTTAATAGTGAAATTTGAACATCGACTTGTTAAAGATAGTTGTAGAAAAACCTTCCCACAAAAAGTCCACCATACAATACATTTTGAAATTAGGCCTCTGGAATGAGCTATTGACAAAGTACTAAATGACCGAACGCAGATTACTAAATGATCGATAACATCATTGCCCCCATCCCCCCAAATGCGTTACGTAATTTGTAAACAGACCCTTACTAGAAAAACACGACTATAAAGGAAACAAACTTTTACTTTCTGATTTATTTACTCACCCGCGCAAAGCAGAACAAAATTCCGGCTACCAGCCGATCGTTTTGCTTTCCGCACAAAGCAAAACTAATGTCGATTTCGTTTTTAAAAAGTTCCAACCTAGGTTGGAACCAGTTCCAACCTAAGTGCTGTCAAAGTGTTTTTTATTCGCTCAGGTTGGAACCAGAGTCTATTATATATAGAGTTGCGCAAAGAGTGAAGCCAAATCTACCTATTGAACTGTCAAACCGTCTACCTATCGAGCAAAGTAAACAAATGCTTGTTGGTGAGGCGGAAGTATTGTTATCGACTGATGATTATTATGGCGAATTAAAACGCATAAATTGAAATGTATTAGATTTGATCTAGAAACAGCTTCAAAAAACATCAATACATCCCCCAAAGGGTGAAGGGTTGAACAAAAGTGAAAGTTGGCAACAGAATAACAAGAGCATCATTCAGAATAAGTGTAAGAAGATCCTCTTTGCGTAACTCTATATAATAGACTCTGGTTGGAACTAGGTTCGCACTAGTTCCAACCCCAAAGCTGTCGGGTTCGCACTGTGTAGTTTCACCAGGGGGAGAAGGCGGAGCACTGAATCCCTACCCCGACATGTGCTGGTTCTAAAATGTAAACAACAGTGTTAATTCTCTACCACCTTTTTGTTATGGCGAGGGAATTTTTATGCACACTTTTGTTTTCGATGTTTTATCAAACTTAAACACTCAATCATGTAGCAATATAACGATGTGGTATGCTTGAGATACCTGCTTGATTAAAGGGACTCGAAAAAGAATTTATTTGCAGTAACTAACCGAATATAAAAATGTTCGCATTAACGATTGCGCCCTAACAGTGGTTCTAAGCATCGATATAGAGTACACGAGCTTTGTTCGCCAGTGACAGGCGTATGAGACCCTTGAGTTTCACGGTTTCACACCAGGTTCACCAATCGAACTGCTCTTCAACTGTCAAAACCATATGGGTGGAATAAACAAGCAGAATGCGCATCAAAATCCGTTTTACGGAAATTTTTATTCCCTATAATATTTGTCTACATTTGCATTATATTTATATTCCCTGAGGACTCTTTCAGTAATCCCAGGAGATTTTTTTTAAACGGAAATATTATGGGCCTTCAATAATTCATTTGCAATTTGTTCGAAAATTCCCCCATTATTTATTTATTAAAATAGTTCTTCAAAAAAATCATACAAAAATTCTTCAAAGAATTCTTATTATTCTTTCAGGTATTCCTCATTGAAGTCTTGTATGCAATCCATAGCGATTTTTTCCAGGAATGCATTAGAGGAATATTTCAGGCATTCCTTCATATTTTTTTCAGAAATTCATCTGGAAATTCCCCCAAGAGTTCTTACGAAATTTCTTCCAAAAATTTCTCTGGAAGTTCTTCCAGGAATTCCTTTGAAAGTTCCTCCACAAATTCCTTTGGAAGTCCCTCAAGAGATTTCTCCGGAAATCCCTACAGAAATTCCACCCGAAGTCTATCCAGAAATTCTTCCGGTAGGCCCTTCAAGAATTCCTTCGGCAGTGGAATTTCTCCGAAAGTTCGTCCTAGAATTCTTCTGAAAGTTCTTCCAGAAATTCCTTCGGAAGTACCGGAGTTCCGGAAGTCTCTCAAGAAATTCCTTTGGAAGTCCCTTCAAGAATTCCTCCGAAAGTTACTTCAGAAATTCTTCCGGAAATTTTTCCGGAATTTTCTCCAGAAATTCCTCTAGAAGTCCCTCCAGAAATTACTCCAGATGTTCCTCCAGGAATTCCTCCGGAAGTTCCTCCAGGAATTCCTCCGGAAGTGCCCCCAGGAATTCCTCCGGAAGCTCCTCCAGATATGCCTCCGGAAGTTCCTTCAGGAATTCCTCCGGAAGTTCCTTCGGGAATTTCTCCGAAAGTTCCTTCAGGAATTCCTCCGAAAGTTTCTCCAGAAATTCGTCCGGAAGTTCCTCCAGGAATCTCGCTGGAAGTTCCTCCAGGAATTCCTCCGGAAGTTCCTCCAGGAATTCTTCCGGCTGTTCCTCCAAGAGTTCCTCCGGTGGTTCCTCCAGAAATTCCTCCGGTGGTTCCTCCAGCGGAACTTCCGGAGAAATTTCTGGAGGAGCTTCCGGAGGAATTTCTGGAGAAACTTCCGGAGGAACTTCCGGAGGAATTTCTGGATGAACCACCGGAGGAATTCCTGGAGGAACTTCTAGAGGAACTTCTGAAGGAAATTCCGGAGGAATCTCTGGAGGAATTCTTAGAGGAACTTCCGAAGGAATTCTTGGAGGAACTTTCAAAGGAAATTCTGGAGCTTCCGGAGGAATTCCTGATGGTACTTCTGGAGGAATTCCTGAAGGAATTTGAGTAGGATTTCGTGAATGAATTTCCAAATGATTTACTGAAGGAACTTCCGGAAGAATTTTTGAAGGATTTTTGGGAGGAATTCCTGAAGAAATTTTCAAAGGAATTCCTGAAGGAATGTTCCAAGGATTTTCTGAAGGAACTTCCGAAGGAATTTTAGAAGGAACTTCAAAACTTTCCTAACGAATTCCCGAGCTCCGAACGTTACTTCAGGAAGAAGAGGAACTTCTGAATTGATTCCTGAAAGAACTTCCGGAGCAATTCCTGAAGAAATTTCTGAAGGAAAGAAACTTCGAGTAAATGTGCAAGAACTTGCGGGGGAGTTCCAAAAGGAAACTTTGAGCAAAAGCCTGAATGAAATAGTGAAGGAATTCCTGAAGAAGTAGAAAGAAATAGAGAATCGGGGGTAGATATATCCATCCAAAAGTAAATTTCGTAATTCGCGGAAATCAGAGCGCGTACTTGATCGTACATGATCGAGATCATGATCTGATTTGTTGTGGCCCACAAACTGCCAGTGCACTGGTAAAACCCGGTATAGTGATCATATGTTTCGAATCAAAACAAACACAACACGATGCCACGCACACCACCATACCCAATGACAGATGGAACTGAAAACGTTTTTTTATTCAGGGTTCGGGTTCGCACTGACTCAGGTTTAAAAACGAATTCGACATAAATTTCGACGACCGGCTGATCCGCTTACTGGAGAAACACGACTGTACAAGAAACAAACTTTTACTTTCTCTGATTGCGATGACGATTTGGCAAGGAGCACAAAAAAGGTAAGTAGGCAGCCTTAGGTAAGCAGCATGGTTTGAATAAGGCAAAGACAAAGGTGCTGTTTGAACGAGATGGCGCCACAACATTTAAAGTAAAATGAATTTCCTTGTATGGACAAATCATCCGTTCTCAGCAACAACGCATCGCATCAATATGAAAGCTAGGTCAAAAAGCAACAAATAATTTTTAGATTTTTTGTATCCACGACTTGTTTTACAGATCTAAACAATAAAAGAGATTTCATTGTACCTCCATACTAAATTCTAGCTGTATACTTTCAATTTCTTCAAGACTGTTCTCCACCTCGTGTGTGTGGAATGAACATTGAAAGCTTACGATATCGAACAGGAGATGTCACTAGTGTATACGCAATATTACATTGATACAAACACGTAGCAACACCACCTGTCGCCTGACAATGGAAATATTGCAATTATACCATCAGGTGTAGTGGCTGTTGTTAAAATGTTTTGAAAGGGCCTCAAGCGGAATCTTTGCTAGAATGCAACTGACGACCTCCTATTATAATAAGGCAAAGACAAAGGTGCTGTTTGAACGAGATGGCGCCACAACATTTAAAGTAAAATAAATTTCCTTGTATGGACAAATCACCCGTTCTCATTAACTACGCATCGCATCAATATGAAACCTAGGTCAAAAAGCAACAAATAATTTTTAGATTTTTTGTTCCCACGACTTGTTTTACAGTTCTAAACAATAAAAGAGATTTCATTGTACCTCCATACTAAATTCTAGCTGTATACTTTCAATTTTTTCAAGTAGTAGTTTTCGAGTAGACGAAAATAGCTCATTAATATCAAATCTTGATATGATAGCAAAATAAGATATGGACATGTTTGATATAAGAGATAAAAGATCAGACAATAATATCAATATTTTGCACTAAAATGTCATGAGAAGATCAAGTTATGCTATTTGTAATAAGTGATTAATATCATGTGCCATTAGTTTGTTCTTATCCATAGCATATCTTGATATTTAAATGATATTTCGATGCAAATTTGTGATACTGTTGCCTGTTCTTTTATCTCTTATATCAATCAAGTCCATATCATATTTTGCCATTCTGTTCATTGATTCTGCCCGGGAACAT